>NW_020837966.1:13601238-13625791 GCF_003676395.1 Aethalodelphis obliquidens
GTGTGTGTGTGTGTGTGTGTGTGTGTGTGTGTGTGTGTGTGTGTGTGAGTGACATGTGGGTGTGCACATGGATGTAAAAATTCATCAAGCTATGCACTTAAGACTTATGTGACTTATTATATGTGTTTTATTTATTTTCTACCTTAACTTTTTTTTTAAAGGTCTCTGTTAGAACCCAAATACACCTAGCTCCTTTAATGGTCATTGAGTGTTGTGCTCTACTGCCAGAGTCTGGAACAAGGGGAAGAAATGGACCAGTCTGTGGTGTAAGGAAAGGAAAAAAAGAGAGACGGGGTAAGAAATTGAAGGAGGGAAGGACAGTGGGAGGGAGAAAAGAACAGAGGAAAGGAGAAAGGCTGATGTGCCAGGCCAGGCCAGGCCCCTAACACATACAACATGAATTCAGAAAAAAAAACAGCAAGAATTGTATCAACAAGTTATTGTTTTCAACTACTCCATGTTCCCTAAAGATACCGTATTTTTTAGTTGTATCTGACAGTTTGCTTCTCAGTTCCTAAATCATCCATATCTACAGTGAGAAGGTACAAAATTCCCCCCAAGGATCCCAGACAGTGGTGGATTTGCATGGGGTGTCTGATTCTAGCCTAAGGAAGGATGCTGAATGCCCACCTTTTAGCAGGTAGCCTATGTGAGGACTAGATTAAGCAGCAAACCTGAAATTCAACACAATCTATATTAGCCACAAATTTTCCACTGGGGCAAAAACATGTAGATTCTCAGACTTATTTATAGTCACGCACCAAACCATCAGAACTCACACCAAATTTCAGTTCATCCGATGGTTTTATAGGATGTCTCATTCTCAAGTCATATATCTAGAGAATATTTTATCTACAACTTAGGCAACATTTTTTTCAAAATTCCTGTGAAATAGATGTGCTTCCCCCCCCCCATATCACTAATTAAATGATGCTGACACTGTGTAAAACCATTTAGAGATGGAAATAAGGAATGTGCATCCTTCAAATCAGTTGATGATGAAAACTAAGAATACAGAAGTTGTAACTTCTGACAGTCCTGTAAGGTCTGTTTGTAATGACCTTATCTTATGAGACAGGAAAGGAGAAAAATGTCAAGTTCATTTACGTACAGCAACTACAATTAGAAAGCCAAAGTAATAAATCTTTCAAGCTGGCTGACCTTGAAAATGACTTCATTTCTAGTATAACCAAATTGTCTCACTTTTCAAAGCAAAGCACTTAAGAGGATAGTATGGCCTCACTTCTAATAGGGAGGTCAGGGGAGGAGAGAAGTCCCAACTAGAAATGTGGCAACCTCCAAAGAAACGGTCCAAGGAATTAAATGTTTTCCTTCAGGAGTGTGAGAAATAAAATCAACAAGAAGGCTGAGCCCTGGTACAACTGGGGTTCTGGAAGGGCCCATCTTGCTGCTTAGATAGTCCTTGGATGACTGTTACTTACCCTACTTTGGCTTCTTCCATTAACAAGCAACTGAACCTGGATCTGAAAGAGCCAAACCTTGGTCCAAAGAGTCATCTCGTAGCATCCCATACCTACTGAGGTTGCCGAGGAGGGGAAGGGGCAAGAAGATCTTTGACTCAGGTCTCCTATTCATGAAGAGCCTTAAATTTAGACTTTTGTTACGGTCAAATAAAGTTATGTCTACAGTTACAAAGACACACTAAAAGGAATGATAAGTATTTGAACTTGGGGTCTATTATCAGACTATACTGCCTTTAGAGTACCTTGAGTTAATGCTTTATACATCTTGCAATTGATGAACAGCACAATTATACTGCATTGCTACGTGTATGTTAAAAGTATTAATTAACTGCAAACATTAAAACCATGTCCTATCTTTTGCTGTAGCACTGGTTTTTGTTGTCGTTGTTTTTAAATATGTCAGAAGACTCAAAAACACGAGTGGTCTATTCTTGAGGAGTCATAAGGAGAGAGCACTGTGCAAAGGATTACATTATCTTCGGACTGACCCTGGGATATTAAGATGCTTAATGGGTCTATTATACCCCTAATAAAGACTCCTTTTTAAAGAGGAATTAAGCCTAGAGATGTTCAATAGAGCCATTTGCCCATGGTTACATGAGTAGATGTTTCCTGATTCTCCCTAGGAAAGAGGTTCTGCTGCTTTTCCTTTTGTCTCTCTTTTTTATTTCACTTCCTAGTCACATTGATTCACTGGTCTCAAGACTGAGCTTGGTGCCTGTCCTTGTATGTCATATAGTCCTGGGCTTACCCTACTGTGGGATTTACCTTACTCTCTTATACCTGCATCTTGTTAGTTATAGTGGTTGCCTACTATACTATAAACTCCCCGAGAGCAGGAAAGGTAACCAGTTTACCCCTAAATGTTGAGCCTCTATTACTGTGACCTGCTCACAGTGGTATTCAATACGTGTTTGTTAAATGGACAGATAAATGGAATAAATGGAGAATGGCTGGGTGAGTAGATGGATCAACTGACTGAAGGAAGGGTAAACGAAAGAAATAACAGTACCCCAAAGATCCAATTCTAGTACGTCTCAAACCTTTAATTAGCTTAATTAAGAATGGAGAGATCTTGTAACTGGACTGGATTAGGCTTCTGGTGTTCAAGTACCCAGTGGATATTATCCTCATTGGAGTAAGGTACCACTTCACATGACTGAGACAAATACCTCCCAAATGAATGGCAATTTGGTTCTATCTTTCAGGCTAGCTAAGTATCTACTACCGGAACTCAGCCACTGCATAAAACCAGGCAGTCACGGTGCTGTCCACAACCAAGGGCGCCATTCACATACATTACGAACTGAATAGTGCCCCCTGGATTTGTATAATGTGGTGGCTCTGATGGGATCTAAGACTAAGATGAAATTATCTTCAAAAGCATAACAAAAGGTATCTCCTCCCCTCCCCCAAAAAGGAGTATGTTTAATTATTGATTCTTTTTCCTTTTTTTTAATTTAAATGTTCTCTAGAGCTATAAATAATAGGCAATATGAGCCACTGGCTAAGAGGGAAATTTCTAGAACAAGACAACACAGCTCTACCACATATTCGCTGTGACATCTTGAGCAAGTTATTTAATCTTTTTATTCCTCGGTTTCCCTGAATGTGGAGAGTAATAGCACATACCTACAAGACCATTGTGGGGATTAAATGAGTTATTACACTAATATAGAATAAAACCTAGCACATGCCAAGTGCTCAACGTATGTTAACAATTCTAATGATGATTATTATACTGTTATATTCATCTAGAATCCCATTAGCAGATATTTAGGATCCATTTAAGATAATTGTTTCTGGGACTTCCCTGGCAGTAAGGTGGTTAAGACTCCACATTCCCAATGTAGGGGACATGGGTTCGATCTAAAATCCCGCAAGCCGGGCGGCATGGCAAAAAAAAAAAAAAAGCGTTCCTAATTTATTTTCTAAGATGTATTCAGTAGGTATATATGTATCTATACACACAGATGTACACATAGTCTGAGCAAAGAAAATGTGGTGGTTACTAGTGGTAGCTTTAGTATCCATGTTGAGTGCCTGAGCTCCAGTCGCATTCCACAATTTTAAGACAAGTCATTAATCTTACTAAGCCTCAGTTTCCTCATCTGTAAGTGAAAATAAGAGTTACAGTATTAAATGAGAAACCATAATTAAAACACTTAGCATGTACTTGGTATTCCATAGGTGTTAGATTTTTGTTTTAATATATGCACGATGTCTTTCAGGCTAGTCCTGCTATAGTTTAACAGACAAGATCTATCAAAGTACTAACAAAATCTCAATTCTAGGCTAAAAACACATTAATATTAATAAGGGGGAAAACCAAAAACATAACGTTCACATAAAATCCCCCTTTCCCAAAACTATACTGGTTGCTTTTTAAAAACATTTTTGGTATGGGTTTACTTTAATACACTTTATTTGGAAATAATTTCAAATTTACAGAAAGTTGCAAGAATAAGAATAGTACAAATTTTTAACCATTTTTAATGTTTTATAGCCATTTGAGAGTAAGTTGCATTCACCATGGCCCTTTATCCCTAAATACATTAGAGTGTATTTCCTCAAAATAGAGATGTATAATTAGTTCATTTCGATGCAAGACGAAAAAACGTCATTGAGTGGTTAATAAGTCTACTTTATTCATATTATGGTTGAACTAACACAAGTGACATTTTCTTGTTGTTTAAATTTAAGGTAATCATTTTGGGTAACTCATTTCATATGGAGTTTAGGTAAGCCCATCAGAGCATAACTGGTGAAGTGTTCTTAGTTGGATCTCAGCATAAATGCACATTATCCATTAGAGAAGCCAGAAATTTTATGTGTACGTAGTTTTATTAAACGCATTTGATACAAGATTTCTTTAAAAACATATTGCATTTCATTCTCTTGACTTAAATAATTCTTACTAAATCTAAAATTACTAAAATTTGGTAAAAACTTTTCTTAAAATAAATAATAGATGGTAAGGATACTATGAAACTTCTCGGTCCCTACATAAATTGCTGTAGAAATTGCTTTATGATTGCAACAACTCTTGACGAAAAATGTCAGCTAAAATTATAAAGCAATTTAATGAATTAACATGGATGCCAAATAGATATATTAGTATCCTACACCCAGCCAAGGACTAATCCATATGTTATTAATAGAAGCCTCTTTTTCAAATTCAATACATTAATTTAAAAAATGGTCTTTAAGCTGACTGAACCCAGAGATATAAACCAAGAGCATGGACTCTCGGGGGAGGTGAGAACTGGGTTTGAATTATCTGGTTTCCATCATTATTAAACTGCTCATCTTGAACAACACACTTATAAGCTCCTCAACCCTCAACTGCCATGCTCCTAATACAGGGGTGATAACATTATGACTCTCAGAGTCTGGTGAAGGTTAGAAGAGACAAAACTTGTAAATCACTGAGCACAGTACCTGGTACATATAGTAAGCACTCCGTTAACGACAGATGTTATTAAACAATAAGGCTGGTCTAACATATTTTCATAAGAAGATTATAAATGACATCAACTCTAATTAAACTTAAATATAAACTCCTATAGCTTTGCCTCGTTCCACACCCCTGAGAACCTTAGAATAAAGAACACCACCCAAACCATGTTTACGTGAGTGTATTAGCAGACACATATAAATCAAGTCCACATAGTTTTTCTTTCCTTTTTTTTTTTTTTCAAATATGACTCCATCCACTCAGCAAATATACAATGGCAATTAGGGTTAACAACATATGGTAAGAAATACAAAGAAAAAAGAACATCGGGGGATCAGCTGATGCTGGGAATAGGCGGAGAATGTGCTATTTCAAGCATGCCTATTATTGGCTAAATGAGCCAATTATTAATCTTTACTATGTTCTCACCTAGCATCTAGTGTTGGGCTGTTACTCAAGAAATGTTGGAAAATCATTTTTTTAACTTAGCTTGCCCCCCCTAAAAGAATTATATAAATCATAAAAATCATAAAAAGGAGAATCATGTATATAAGGCCCAAAGTCTAAAGAGAACTTGAAAGAAAAAAGGGAGAATGCTGGACTTGAGGAGTCATGTTAGAAAGGGGAGGGAAAGGGGGTACAGAAGAAAGAAGACTGGTCTACAGAGAGGATGATGTTTGGGAATTCCCTGGCAGTCCAATGGTTAGCGCTCGGCGCTTTCACTGCAGAGGGCATGGGTTCAATCCCTGGTCAGGGAATTGAGATCCTGCAAGCTGTGCGGCACGGCTGGAAACGAAACAAAACAAAAAACATATACATACAGGACCTTTAAATAGAGGACCTATGAAGTGCCGTGATCACTGCCGGGGCCTTAGGTGCCTCAGAAACATCAACACAGGTAATGAGACAACAGAGTCCCAGAAAACCCAAGTCAGCAACGCTGGTAAGGGGTAGAGCCTGCCAGCCACTCCAGTCTGCCATACCAGAAAGCCCAACACATCTCATTATCTAGCCCCAAGGAGAAGAGAAAATGTTTAAATCAGGAATGTCCAAGTCCTTCTCAGGAACTCACTGATGGGATAATTGTCTCCTCCCTTGGTGAGAAGTAAGAAGAGATTCCACACTAATGGTTTCAATGTTCCCTGAGGGGCACTACAGAAATGAGAAGTGGTGTGCTCCTGGTATTTATGACATGGTTGTTATCAGAAAACAAAGGATCGTCCTGCTTCCCTCGTGATATTTCCATGCCCCAGCAGACATTCAAGTGGATGAAAATTTGTTAAGAGTTATCTGAGCCCAAACTCTAACTCCAGATCACATCTAAACAAAAAGGTTTTTTTTCTAATCCCATTATTTTTTTTAAGAATTTAAATATATTTTATTATATTTAGCCTCATTTGGTGTTGGGTTTTTTTTTGGCTGCACTGGGTCTTTGTTGCTGTGCACAGGCTTTCTCTAGTTGTGGCGAGCGGGGGCTACTCTTCCTCGTGGTGCATGGGCTTCTCACTGCAGTGGCTTCTCTTGCTGTGGAGCACGGGCTCTAGCCGCGTGGGCTTCATTAGCTGTAGCACGTGGGCTCAGTAGTTGTGGCACACGGGCTTAGCTGCTCCGCGGCATGTGGGATCTTCCAGACCAGGGATCGAACCTATGTCCCCTGCATTGCAGGCGGATTCTTAACCACTGCGCCACCACGGAAGTGCTCCCATTATTTTTTAATTTGGCACAAAACTCCTTGGCTAGACTATTGTGTTACTTTCTCAGCTTAAACTCAGTGGAACAGGAAACTAGGTCTGAGAAGTGAAACAGCAAGCAGAGGGGGAAAGCCCTTTGACATAGACAATCTTGTGTTTAAAATGTTTTCTATGTATACTATACTGTGTTAAGCACTAGAAAAAGTACAAAACCAAGTCAAAACCATAAGAATTCATCCCTACCTATGAATCTGCCTTGTTGCCAGAACATCCCATCTCATAGGGTCGTTCTAGCAGCGCCACATTTAAAGTTATCTGTTAAAATATATGTATTATGTAGGACAGAGAACCCTATACCATAATATGAACAATTCACTTCTTTATTCTAGTTCTTGGCATCTTAGAGGACAGCCAATAGGACACCAACGTAGAACAAGAAAGACTTGATGGAAGAGGAAGGAAAGGTCAGGTGTAGCCAGTAAGGGTAGATAAGAGGAGTCTCCAGACCACAGACTGGCTGGGGGCACATGGGAAAATACAGTACTGATGGGTTAAAGGGAAGGCGAGAGCAAGAGTTGAAAACTGATGGAGAAGGGAGGAGGGACATACACTCTTATTATGGGCAACAAACATTTGCAATTGAATAGAAAACGGGGAGGGTTTAAGAGTCCAGTGAGTTTGAGTTTAGACTTTTAATAGTCTGTGTGGCCTCCATGAGGCCAGAGTGAGAGATGACCTAGGCACAAGCATCATGGCAGGGTACCTGGTACACAGTAGGAGGCCAAAACCTGGAGAGCTGTTATTATTGTTACTAGTCAGAGTTCTGCAACGAGGCTAGGCTTGGTAAAGACTTAAGTGATCCTTTCATATTAGACAGCACTTAACTCTCCTAAGAGGACAAGGGCAATAGCCACAGTGAGAAAGTTTCCAGTGACTTTCATCTGATCAGTCCTGGGGATGCTAACAGAACTGTCTACTTCATGTATGACAACCTGAAGCCTTCCACTCAGGTCAAACACAACCTGAACACAGAGATGCACATTCTACGAAAGAAGCAATGTTCCAAAACCCAGTTCTTTATCCTGGCCTCTTGCTGACATACTGGTTTAGTTCATATCATGAGCTCTAATTGTAGAATGAGTTGGTTCTAGGCAAGCATAACTAGAAACAGCTATGGTTAAGAGAAACTAATACATTCAAATAATACCAAAGGTAATTTATGCTCCTGACATCACAGTCACATTCAAAAATAATAAACAACGCCAACTGTTGGTTAGCAAATGCTAACATGCCCATTAGAATATCGCACTTCTACAAATAAAGACCAGGATCACCCATGTTTACTGCATCAGATTTAAATGGTCTTGGAGATCAAACACGTTTAATCCCTTTGTAAACTCCTTTAAATCAATGATCAGTGCCTCTTCCACAGATTATAATGATCTTGGTATTAGGGAGAGCCTTGATCAACAACTTGTTAATCTACAGAACAAAACTGACTTATCCTTTCCTCTTTCAGATGACCTCTGCTTGAAAAGAAAGATGCGTTCCATCGCTGTTAAGCCCAGAGAAGGGAGAAGGAACAAGAGGGGTTTGGTTCAATATTCCGGAGCCCCAGGACTCCTGGATAAGCTGTATCTCATTTTGACAGCAGCAGTAGAGTAAATGAAAAGCCCTGTCAGGTAATGCATTTATCTTCATGGGCAAATCAGTCGTTCCAAAGCAAGAATCTCAGATGTTGTCACATCAGCTAGGACAAGAAGTCATAAAGCAGGGAGGCTATCAGTGCAGGAGGTACAGCGATATCTAGACTGTAATTAGGAGCTGTGAATGGGCACTCTAGTTCCAAGCTCACTGGGAGCCTTGATTTTTTTCCTCTGGGTTGGTCCTCATCAGCCATTTCAGAGCTCAAGCCTCTGAGCTGCCCTTTATTCTGAGAGCTTTATGGTAAGAGCAGCTCTGCTGTTTCTCCCAAATGTTACGTAATCAAGAGAAAACAAGAAAAACAACAAGTGCCTTCATCCATTTCTTCATCTGATCATTCATTCAACAGATATTTATCCCATGGTCTAGGCACTAAGCTACGTGTGGGCTAGTCACTGAGGTAGATCCAGTCTCTGACCTCAAAAAAATTAGATTCTAACAGGACAGACAGACACGCAGCAGGCGTGTATGCGGTGGAAGGGGGGCAGAGGGGGCACTGTGGGAGCAGTGAGGAAGGCAATAGGCCAATCTATGGAGGCCTTCCTGGAGGAAGTGGCCTCTAGGCTAAAGCTTACAAGAAGGCTATGAACTGGTTAGATGGAAAGATGAGAGAGATAAGAGGTAATAATTTATACCCAGTTACAAGAAGATACCAGGTGTATTCGAGCAATGGACGAAGTTTGTAGGACTAAAGAATTGAGGGGGAGCAGGTTGGGAATATAATCAGAATTTGAGGGGGCAGGAGACAGGAATAGTATCCAGATGATTCTGAGAAATGAGAGAAGTGAGCAACACCAATGACGTTTACATGCATTTCAAATCCATCTATCTTAAGGTGGTTTTTCATGTGTATACAAAAAAAGATCTACTGAAAAATAAGATAAACTGAGATATCCCAAAAGAATCCTATAGTGATTTTTTAAAAGCTGAATAATCATTAGGCAGTTATTAAAATTCTACTGTACACACCAGTGAAATACGTGAAAATCACAGAGAAGATACTTATTTGTAAGATATGGTGCCTTAACTAGCCCCCACCCCCAAGACATAAAACCCCATGATTTTGAACAGCTAAAACTAAAAATTCAGGAATGAGAATGTTTTTTTCTTTTTTCTTTCACTCTCAGTAGCCCATGGTATACTGCTCTTATCACATGACTGTCGATTATACCCAGTAAAGAGTTAGAGAGAGAACTGATTAAACCCTAACCATGCTGTTTGCTGTGTGATCCTAAGCAAGCTATATACTTCTCTGAGCCTCTGTTTCCTCCAATGGACCCATCTCTTAGGGCTTCTGTCAGTACTTGGTGAGACAATGCTGGAGGTGGTATTTCTGCTTCCATTTTACTGAAGAGTTAAAAAAAGACTCAGAGAGGTTACACGACCCATACCAGGCCAGCCAGCTACAGAACAGCCCTCAGATTTCACACCAGGGCTGACTCATTCTGCATCTAGTTCTTTTTATTTTTTTTTTTTTTGGCCATAAATTTTTGGGGGTAGTGATTTTCAATGATAATATAATTAAATTTTAACTATGATGACATTTTTCATACCATGGAAATAATAAATGTTTTTGAATCAAAGCAAAAGCGAAGTGGAGAATAATAATAACTATAGCAAAAATAGCATTGGATGAACACTCTGAGTGGTGAATTGTATGATATATGAATTATACCTCAATAAAGCCAATTAAAAAAAGGAGCACTGTATTGAGAAGTGAGTAATGTGGCATTTAGAACTGATAAGATTTTGAGGAAGTTACATCTGTTACTTCACTTTCTTACCTGTAAAAGAGGGATGCTATTACCTGCATTTTCCTTGCCAAAGAATTAGGGTAAAATGGAATCCTGAATGGCAAAATCCATCACGGTGCCCAGAAGGCTCTACTACACTATGATGACACTAAAACAAACTTGAGAACAAACAGGTTTTGTTTGTTAATTTCTAATGACATGTGAACCTCCTAAAATGTACAGGAAGTCTACCCCAGCTCGCAAACACCTGTTCATGAGATCATCCCTTCTCAAAAGACTGAAGTCACTGACCTATTGGCAGCAGGAAGTTCTGGAAAATACAGATTACAGGAGCTCATTTCCCTGTGGCACAGTTACACTATCACTGGGAGGATCCATGCTCCAATCAAAGGCTTTCTAATCCATGAGCACAACAGCCTGGTACAGAGTTCTGCTCTACCAGTCACATGGGCCAAAGAATCAAAATAAACACAAATGTGGCCCCAGTTACCCAAGCCCATAACTGAATCCCAAGTCACCCCTGGTCTACTCATGTTCAAAGACACACATACTGTGCCAGACTCAGAAACAGACCTCTTCCTGAATTTCCTTCCTGTTTTATGCAGGAAATATAAAGTGAAATGTTTCTTGTTTTCTCTTTAGTAGGAAGACCCTTTCCTCATTCTCAGTTCCTGATTTACTGGTTTCATAGAAATGAAACATCAATACCAATGGCATTATACAGCAAAGACAAAACATGATTTTCCACTGTTTTAAAAGGCTGAGGTCATTTTTGCCCCAATTCCTACACAGTGGTAAGCTTAAAATCAAGCCATTTAGCTCACAGTCAGGTCCAATAAATCAGTGGCAAAAATAAATGGAAAAGCTTGCCAAAATGTAACCATAGTAACACCACAGATGCGTCAAGAAATGGTGTGCTCATTTGCTTCATTCCCCATTTCTTAAATTGGAATCTGAGTAGGGGAAAAATTACACAGAGAACAATCATGATTCTGCAATTACTGAATTCTGCAAAACTGCATCCAATCTGCTGTACTAGAACTTCAGAGGCAGCAATGGTCGAGCTACAAAAATAGCCCTGGATGGCTTACAAGTCCCAAAACCCTGGAACTGCGATTTAACAGTTACTTGGTCGTGCTGTGTCTCTGTTTCCTCACCTGTAAAATGGGTATTAAAAATCCCAACCTCAAAGGAATATTCTAAGAGTAAATCTGGACAGTATATCAGAGATGAGGCAATGATGTAAGGCCCTGATCACCTTTAGCCTTGTTTTTATTGGCTTATCTTCGTGTCTTGGTTTCTTTCTTTATTTCTATAAAAAACAGATAGATAATCCCTGCCTCATTCATGAGACTGACATTAGGAATTATTATTACTAATCCAAGTGTAAGGAATTATTATTAGGATATTATTAGAATTATAGTTTTCAATTCTAATGATGCAAAATTAAAAGAACTGAGGGCCAGAGATTCACATTAATACATTATCATGTTTTCTCTGTCAAATGCAGCTCTGCCACTCAGCAGAAAGAAGCAACCTGGCGGCACTGACCCAAGTTACCTGTAGTCAACCTCTTTTCCTCTTGGAGCCTTGGTTTTATTAATAAGTGAAGAGCAAGGCAGGGCTGTTCTAAACTCTGATCGCTAAAGTTTCCCATCTAGACTTCCAGTCTAAGTCCTTGCAGATCCATGGTATGCCTGAAATCAGTTCTGTTCATTATTTTGCAGTAGTACGAGGAAACAATAGCACTCTAGGACATCACTAGCAAAATATTATTTTTTAAAGAAAATATTCATAGCAAACAAATCACAGCCATAAGCAGGGTACCTTGAACTTCAAATTATTCCTCCTTGTTTTTGCTGATTAAAAAAAATATTTCTAAACACCTGTCAAACTTTGAAGGACTGGGTAATAGGAGAAAAGAAAACTCCCAAGCAATAAAATCAGAATCATTCTTTCTTCTTCTTTTGAATGAAAGCAAATAACTGTATGTCTTCCCAGAATTCCCACCTCATAATGAGCTGTACAGCAATGTAGTTTGGTAGAGCATGGCAATACCTCATGACCACTGAGCTGCCAATTCATCTACCCCATAGGCTGATTCCCTCCTCCCTTCCTTCTTTCCTTTCTTCCTTCCATGCCACAAAATCCCTGATGTCATAGTCCCTACATTTTATGTCTTGCTTTCTCAGATTTGGTCTGATCTAATGGGTCTGGGGCTTTGGGTTTTTTAATCTGTGGAAACCATTTCTTCAAAGAAAATCCTATGTGAAATCATGATTTATGAATCTGATAAAGGTGGAGAAGAAGAGAGAGTCCACTGAGGCATTCCCTTTGCTGAGAGGCTATCGGAGTCCCATGGATCTCCTCAGAGGTGAGCATGAAGTCCTCTGGCCTGGTCCACCCCATTAATGACAATCATGGTTAACACTTATGAGGCTTACACCACGCCCATACTGTACACAAATGCTTTGACGAGCATTTGACTTTGACTTCCTAACAGTTCTGTGAAGTTAGTAGGAGTGAGATGTCCTTTTCACGGTTGTGAAAACTGGACCTTACAAAGGATAAATAATTTGCCCAGTATTCTCAAGCCAGAACTTGAAAACCGAGTAATTTACCTGGCGCAGTACTGCATGTCCTGTTGTCAATCATGACTCCCTGGACTTACGGAGTCACTACGTGAGCAAACTGCCAAGTGTCCCAGAACCAGCTGTTGAGCTCTTAGTTCTCCCCTCAACTTTTCACCCACCCACCCCGCAGTAAGACGCTCCAAACTGGCTACTTACAAGGCACAGCATGGCGGTAAAGGTTATCTCTTATGGTCTGCTGGAGCTCATGATCAGGCGACCCTTTCTGGAACCGCTGATTGAGAAAATGTCGCAGGTCCTTGTTCAGCTTTCCTCCTACAGGAAATACATAAAACAGAATGCATCAACCATCGGGCTTCCTAGAGACTGAGCAGCCTGAGAGCTGTGTGAGGGAAAGCCACGCAAAGCCATTCTAGTCCGCCGCCCTCAGTCATCAAGAAGACTTACTTTAGGTTTTCCTCTGCAGGGGAAAAAGCAAGGAAGAATGTAATAAAGATAAAACAGCATTGAAACAGCATTAATTTGGAGGTCCCAGTTCACATAACACTAGGAGGCTCAAATAACAAAGAATTGAAATGAGGCTATTACATTTAAAATATGTGCTGTAGACACTTGCAGACACTATTAGATGGAGTGGATGTGGCTGAAACCTTAAAGAGGGCAATCTAGCAATAGCTGACAAATTACAAAGTGTCCTTTGACCAGGGACCCAACTGGAACAGATTTACCCTATACATTTGCAAAAGTCTGCCCAAATCTCTAGTATTGTTTATTGCAGCATTTTTATAACAGAAAATAAATAAAAATAAACACCAAAAACCTGGAAACAACCACCAGGGATCAACGAAGTAAAGCACAGTTCACCCACATAACTACTCTGTGAAAGCTACATCTTCATGTGCTTGTACTGCAGGAAAACCTGTGGAATTGTACCTACTACCTGACCACTTTTGTGTGAGAAGAACAAAGAAAAGGAGAGAGCATGTATTAATGGAAGGAATCATCAGAAAGTTTTAACAACCGTTTCCTTTAGGGAGAAGGACTTGAGTTTGGGAAATAAAGGAGGAGACATCATTCTTCATTACATAGACAGATACAGATACACAGATGTTACTTTTCTGTGTTGATTTATAAACACTAAACATATTTTTTTTCAAATTTTGTTGCTGTTTAAGCAGTAGTTACCTGGGCTGGTCTATGTGTTTATTTCTCTTTAACTCTCTACAGTTAACAGAACAAAACAAAAGCTAAAAAAAAGTATATTGTTACAAAAGTGTATCATAGAACGGAGAAGGTAACCAAACTTTTTTTTTTAATTATAAACACAAATTATAGTCTACAGGATCAGCAGAAGGCTTATAGATCAACCTCGCTAATATTCATTCTTAATGGAGAAAACTGCTTCAGTGACAACTAAAAATAACAAGGCTAAGATTGTCCTTCCATTTTTTGACAAGATAAAAATTAGGTAGGAGCATTTCTAGCATTAGAGAAACAATGCAGCAAGGCAGTATCCATGTGAACCTCAAAATTCACATCTTCAGATGACAATTTTCCCATGGTCAAAACGAGCAAGTCATGGGGATGACAGCCATGGTTCAGAAGATGCTATGACCTATGTAGGGGAGGAAACTACTGATCTTTATTTTAGTATCATGTTCAAAACCAGATTCCCTGCTTTAGCTGATCATTTTAGAATAGACTAATGAAACCCAATTTGACTCTTTTATTTGAGTTGTAGTACCTGTAAGGCTTCAAGTGGCCAAAACAAAAATTCATAGGTCAATCTCAGGTCGTTCAATAAACATTTAATTAGTCATCAAATATTTATTAAATGAAGAAGACACACACAAACCCCACTTCCCACCCCTCCTTAAAATGGGCACAAGGTTTGAATAGACAGTTTACAAAATATATATATATATGATTGTCCATTAAGCACATGAAAAGATATTCAATTTCACTAGTTATCAGAAAAGGGCAAATTAACACCACAATGAGATCCCAGCACCTACCTGCCAGAATGGCAACATCAAAATCAAGCGAGAGCAAGCCTGAGAAACAACAGGAACTCTTTTTATACTGCTAGTGGGTGTATAAAACGTTTCATCCCCTTGGGAAAACAATTTGACAGTATCTTATAGAGTTAAACCTTCACTAACCAAATAACCCAACAATTCCACTACTGTTTATGCAAGAGAAATGAAAACAAGTACACACACTCAGACGCGCATGTGCACGCACAACTTATAGATGAATCCTCACAGCAACTTTATTCATTATATAATAGCCCCAAATTGGAAACAACCCAAACGTCCATCAACAGGTGAATGGATAAGCAAACTGTACTATATTCAAATAGGATGCAGCACAAAAATTGAAAAGAACAAACCACTAACACATACAGTAATACGGATGAATCTCAAACACATAATGCTGAGCAAAAGAAGCTAGACACAAAAGAGAACATACTGTATGATTCCACTTATATATAAAGCTTCAGAACAGGCTAAACTATAGTGATAGAAAGCAGTCCAGCAGTTACCTGGGGCTGAGGGTAGGCAGAGACTAACACACAAGGGAATAAGATCTATGGAGTGTATCTATGTCAGTTTCCTGGCTTTGCAACTGTACTGTAGTTATGTAAGGATGTTACCACTGGAAGAAACAGGGTGAAGGGTACACAGGAAGTCTGAACTATTTTTTTACAACTTCCTGAGAGTCAACAGTGATTTCAAGAAAAAAATTCTTTGAAAGGAGGAATCACAAGGAAACTTGGGAGGCTGGGTGATTCCAATACAGTAAATATCAATTGTGGTAGTAATAACACAGGGTTATACATTTATCAAAACTTATGGAACTGTAACTGTAATGCACAGACATTAAAGTGGCACATATGTTCCTCATGGCCAGGAGTTTAATGACTGTGTTATCCCCTCTCATTCATTGTGGGGAGCACCTATGATTTGCTTTTCATCAATAGAATTATGTAAAGATGATGGGATATATGAGATTATATATATGTGATTACGTACACTTGTTTTCCAGTTGCTGGGTTTAAAGAAACCTGCTGTGAATCTTATAGCTACAAGAAAACATATTTAAGATGCTCCAAATTCTTCTTAAGTAAAGAAATGTAAAATAGTGACAGCCTCAAATGACTCCATATTCAAAACGTCATTCTTCTTTCTCCACAACACTCAAAAAAGTTCAATGAGCATCTACATTTGGGGTTCTTAATGATGGTATTTCAGTGCATTATTGAACATGTGCATAAATGGCTATAAAATTCACTAAGCCTGTGAAATGTGACTGCAAGCAAATTCCAACTTTGTTTCATCTGGAAAATCAACTTTAGCCAATTTCTAAATTGACAATAATAATTGATTTTGAAGTACGTATTCTAAGAGTCTAGCAAGGACTATTTCTTTTGCCAAGTAGTTAACTCCTTTCTCAGCTTGTGGAGGCCAGTAGTAGCATGTGTATCAGTTATATTTGATTTGTTCTATTTCGTTGTTTTTTTAGTAACAGCATATATCCTGGTACATAGTTTTTCTATGATGTTCAGAAACTTTCAAGAGAGTTGGAAGAATAAAAACAATTTACGGAACTGTATATATAAATGTGTGCATTTTATAGTATGTAAATTACACTTCATAAAATCAATTTCAAAAGTTAAAACTATACATTATTATTGAATGACTCTGTGGTAGGCACTGTTGTAAATGCTTAATTTTCAACTTCCCATTAGAGAAACAAACTGAAAGAAGAGTGGAGTAAATCTTGGTGGTTAAAACAGACAGGCCCGGGTGTAAATCCTGGTTCTACTATTTATTAGCCGGTGAACCCAAGTGCCTTGCTTAATCTCTGAACCTCACTTTTCTCATCTGTAAAAACAGAGCTCTGATATAACAGTAGTTCTGCTACAAGCCTGTTGTGAGGATTAAATGAGATTCAGACACTGCTTAGCAAAGAGAAAGCACTTATTGAAAGGTGGAGATTACCCCTCGAGTGGACAACAGTTGAAGCAGTGGAGAAAGAGCTGAGATCAGTCCAAAGATGGACTGTTACTCTTTTTAAAAATGCAGATAAACATAAAACCTATTGACTTACATGGCCAGAAACAAAATACAGGCACAGGGAAATTTGGATTAAAGGATACTTCTAGAGTTTCTGGAAGGGAATAAAACTCTACTTGTGCTAAAATTGTCTGGACACGTGTAAACGGGTTAACATTTAGTGCATGTTTAATATATTCCTGGCACTGTGCTGGAATTGTAGTTCAGAAAATAAAACCAACTGGTCAATCACTGATAGGTGACAGTCACACCTGCCAACTCTACTTCTAGGTCTAAGGCACTCTTGAATTTGACCACAAGGACAAAAGTATTTACCAGCAAAATCTCCATTGCCTAGAACCTAGGATATATATTCCCCTTAGGAGACCAGAGTTCTAGACAATAAAAACACACTAACAGTTATCATCTGAACTGTAAGTAGTGAAGATGTTATGGGACCCAAATGTACTGCCGCCTAAGACAAAAGCATTCCCAAATCTCAGGATTCAGTATATTTTTATCCCATATAGGTCCTTATGAGTGAGACACAAAATTCCAAAGAAGACTCAGGATACAGTCCCTCTTTATCCCACACAGATCCTTACTGATCATATTCAGTACCTATCAAGGTGAACCAGGGGCACACAGATTGGAAGGATTCTTAAGACATAGGCCCTCTTTGTTTACACTTGAGCTTTACATTCAAACTAGCCACACTAGCTAAAGTTTATGATCATCAAACTAAAACTCCTCTTTACTGTGGATGTGCAAAAGGGCAGGGTTAACTATGCTGCCGGTTAACATTTACTCTGTGTTCCAGGACATTTGGAAGCGAAAAGCCTCAACCTTCTCATTACATTAAAAATACTGTACTTTTTGGCATCTAATCTCCAATTAATTGCCAATTATTAAGGGGACAAGTCTATAAATCTTCTCCTAATTGTCAAGGGCAGTGAGCCAATGAAGTAATAAATTGCTAGAGAAAGAGTTTGCCATAGCATCTTCACTCACTATGAAATTCAAGATTTGTTTTGCAAATGGAAAAGAGAACACAGATCAGTAATGTGTGGAATTTTTTCCAAGAAAAGGGTTCAGAGCTTACTTTAAGACAATTTTATCATTTAAATAAGAAAGGGGGGAGCTTAGACCCTGTCCTGGATTAGCCATTATTTCATATTTTCATATGTATACACCTGGAATTCTGTGGCTTTTAAATTTACAACAATATACCTCTGTCTTTTTGATTCACATTAGTCTACAGAAATTTAACCAATCGATGTAATTTTGAATTATTTTAAATGTTGTATAATATTCCATTTAAAAAACATAACAATTTTATTTCTCCTTCAGAGAGAATTAGATTATTTCCAATGTTGTTGACAATACAACAAGGCTGCAGTAAGTGTCATTATAATGCTTTTTTTTTTAAACAAACGTGTGAATCTTCTTTTGCTCTAAACTATCTGAACCTGGAAATAGACATAGCCACCTTCAACTTACCTAGGCATTGCTAAATTCTCCAAAATGGTAGTGCCAGCTTACTTTTCTACCAAAATTCTTAGAGACCCCATTTCCCCACACTTAGGCCAATATATTGCTATTATTAGTGTATCAGGGGTCCTGAGACCACTCCCACATTTGAAGATTCGCTAGGAGGATTCACAGGACTCAGTATATAATTGTACTCAAAGCTATATTTTATTACAGCAAAAGGGTACAAAGCAATATCAGCAAAGGAAAAAGGCTCAAGGGGGAACAAAGTCCAAATGAAATCAGGTGCAAGGGTCCCCTCCCCAGTGGAGTCACTCTAATTCCCAGGGCAATGTGTGAAATATGCCCGTTAGACACTCAAGGGAGCTCATTACACATAAAGGCCCACAGTTTTTATTAGGAACTGGTCATGTAGACAGCCTCTGCCTGGCATGAAAGTAAGCTCCAGACTCTCAGAAGGAAAGAATAAAGCATATCTTTTGCATGAACAGTTAGAACACAGTGATCTGCTATTAGGTCTGGGAATGGAAGGAACCCTCCTGAAATCCAAGTTCCCAGATCCCAGCCAAGAACCAACTTGGTAAGCCAGCCTTAAAACTAACAATCATTAACTCTTTTCTGCACTGTCCACCTTTAAAAATCTTCCTAATCTCATAAAGATAAAATGATATATTGATGTTATACTAATTTAAAACTACTGATTACTATTGAAATTGAACATTCTATCATTTTTTTAATGTTTTCTCTCCTGTAACTTGCCTGTTCATATTCTTTGCGTATTTTCCTAATGGGTTGTCTTGTTATTTCTGATAAGATGCTCTTTACATATCTGGATATGATTCCTTCATCAATTATTTGTTACACACTTTGCTTATCATTATTTTTTTTGCGATACGCGGGCCTCTCACTGTTGTGGAGCACAGGCTCCGGATGCGCAGGCTCAGCGGCCATGGCTCACAGGCCCAGCCGCTCCGCGGCATGTGGGATCTTCCCGGACCGGGGCACGAACCCGTGTCCCCTGCATCGGCAGGCGGACTCTCAACCACTGCGCCACCAGGGAAGCCCTGCTTGTCATTATTTAAACATGAAACAATCCCCTAAAAATAACTGAGTTGTGCTGTTTCTCCAGCTTTTCCTCTCCCATGCTATAGTTTTCTGTCAACTCAACCTGAAGCATCATTTTTAAGGTGATGGATTATGAGGGGACTCTGTTTGCTCTGATCTCTATCTCCTAGAATAAAAATCCTAAGGGAGAATGCTAGTCAGTAGAAATAGTCTTCATGGTCAAGAAATAAGGTTTCCACATAAACAAAACTACCTACGGAATGGGAGAAAATATCTGCAAATGATGCAACCAATTAGGGATTCATTTCCAACATATATAAACAGCTCATACAGCCCAATAACAACAAAAAAACAAATGCAATAAAAAAATGGACAGAAGACCTAAATAGGTATTTTTCCAAAGAAGACACAGGCACGTGAAAAGATGCTCAAGGTCACTAATTATTAGAGAAATGCAAATTAAAACTACAAGGAGGTATCACCTTACAACAATCAGACTAGTCATCATCAGAAAGTCTACAAATAATAAATGCTGGAGAGGGTGTGGAGAAAAGCGAACCCTCCTACATTGTTGGTGGGAATGTAAATTGGTGCAGGCACTATGGAGAACAGTATGCAGGATCCTTAAAAACCTAAAAATGAAGCTACCATATGATCCCGCAATCCCACTCCTCGGCATATATCTGGAGAAGACAAAAACTCTAATTTGAAAAGATACATGCACCCCGATACTCATAGCAGCACTATTTACAATAGCCAAGACATGGAAGCAACCTAAATGTCCATCAACAGATCAATAGATAATGAAGATATGTGTGTGTGTGTGTGTATATACATATATATATGTATGTGTGTGTGTGTGTGTGTGTGTGTGTATAGAGAGAGAGAATGAAATCATGCCATTTGCAGCAAAATGGATGGACCTAGAGATTATGATACTAAGTGAACTCAGACAGAGAAAGACAAATGTTATTTGATATCACTTATATGTGGAATCTAAAAAAAAAGGATACAAATGAACTTATTTACACAACAGAAATACGCTCACAGACATAGAAAACAAACTTATGGTTACAAAAGGGAAAGGGGGGATAATAAATTCGGAGTTCGAAATTAACAGATACACAGCACTATAAATAAAATAGATAAACAACAAGGACCTACTGTATAGCACAAAGAACTATATTCAGTATCGTGTAATAAACTATAATGGAAAAGAATCTGAAAAGAATATATATACACATCTATATGTATATATGTGTGTGTGTGTGTGTATATATATATATGAATTACTTTGCTGTACACCTGAAACTAACACATTGTAAATCAACTATATTTCAATTTTTAAAAAAGAAGAAATTAGGTTTCCAGAGAGAACATTTTTGAGTTCTCTTCATTCATTCATTTCTAACTGAGAAGACAAAATACAACTCTCCTTATGTCATATGAGCTCCAGAACATCTACAAAGTCAAAGAATAGTGTTTCATTACAACTAGAATTTCGACTTTAATACATTTCAAATATTCAAGGCTAAAAAAAAAAACATGCATCAGGAAATAAAGCTAATCACACCGCCTGATGACTCTCTGCTTTAGCACCCTGCTTTTTCAAGGAATGACTATAGTTGCAGGAAAGGTATATTTATTAAGGCAACACAAATGGTTTATACTGCAGTGGAGCTCTTACAACAAAAACAAAAACTGTCAGTTCAGCAGTTTGCATTTATAAAGGATAGGGTTTTTTTAATACAAAATTATAAAGTGAAGTACAAATTTACCAGTTTTATAGTCACTCAAACTTACAATCTGACATATATTTAAATGAGCTTTGTCTGAAAAATGTTTGCTATTTGTTTCTAACACACTTTTCCTAACATTTTTCTTATAGTAAAAATAAGATAAATTACTGTGGAGTTAGTGTTTATGGGTACAGAGTTTCAGCTGGGAAAGATGAAAAATAAAATTCTGGAAATGGATGGTGGTGATGGTTGCACAACAATGTGAACGTACTTAATGCCACAGACGTGTACACTTAAAAATGGTTAAAATGGGTCTTCCCTGGAGGCACAGTGCTTGAGAGTCTGCCTGCCGATGCAGGGGACACGGGTTCATGCCCCGGTCCAGGAAGATCCCACATGCCGCGGAGCGGCTGGGGCCGTGAGCCATGGCCACTGAGCCTGTGCGCCCGGAGCCTATGCTCCGCACCGGGAGAGGCCACAGCAGTTAGAGGCCTGGGTACCACAAAACAAACAAGAAGAAAAATCGTTAAAATGATACATTTTATGTTATGTAGATTTTACCACAATAAAGAAATAAGATAGATTACAAGATTTGAAAAACACAAAAGTACAACAAAGAAAGTTAAAAATCACCTGTTAATTTGCATCACCATTAACAGTACTATATGTCCTAGGTATGTATACACATGTATACATACATATACACTTATAATATGCTTAGACACTGGAGGACATTCAATCACTCACTCAACAAATCTTCTTAAGTGCCTTCAGCCCGATACTCTGAGGGCCCTGAAGACACAGCGTGACAACACTGAGTTTCTGAGTAGGGACTGACACGCCTGTTTTGGGAAGAATGAACAGTGCCGGCCTCTGGGCAGAGGTAATTGTAAAGATGAGAAGGAAAACAAGAAGCTGCTTTGCTTTGCCAAGTGTGGGGGGAAAGCATTCTAAGCAGAAGGACAGCATTTGCAAAAGTTTCAGAAGCAGAAAAGAGGCTCACATGTTAGAGAAACAGCACGATGTTTGGACAAGGGGTAGGCTCAGACTGAGGTTACAAAGAGAAGCAGGGACCAGATAATTTTGTACCTCGCAGGCCATGAGAAAAAGTCCGTATTTTATTCTAAGGTCACTAGGAATCCCACTCAAGGGATTTCAGTCAGGGAGGTGGGAAGGTCTGGTCTAAAT
Organism: Aethalodelphis obliquidens; assembly: GCF_003676395.1. Classification (NCBI taxonomy): domain Eukaryota; kingdom Metazoa; phylum Chordata; class Mammalia; order Artiodactyla; family Delphinidae; genus Aethalodelphis; species Aethalodelphis obliquidens. The sequence goes on from NW_020837966.1 coordinate 13,623,461, forward strand.
TTTGAGAGGACTCTTGCAGCTGTGCAGTGGGTCAAGTGTACAGGTAGGTTATGGGATGAAATCAGTGAAACTGACCCAACAAGACCTGAAGGGACCTGGATTAAAGAAACGGCCGGGAAGAGGGGCAGGAGGTGACAGAGGCAATATAATTTAAAGCTGAAACTGATAGTGTTCGTCAGTGTGATAGAGGAAGATACCAAATGCAACAGAGGAGGTCAAAAATGACTTCTAGGAACTTCCCTGGCGGTCCAGTGGTTAGGACTCCCCGCTTCCACTGAAGGAGGTGCAGGATCAATCCCTGGTCGGAGAGATAGGGTCCTGGCATGCCGTGCGGCACGGCCAATAAAACAAAATGACTCAAATGTCTGAGCTTAACTGGTCATGAACAGGTCTGAGTGGAATCAGAGTTCCATGAGGTCCCTATTTAACATGAGATGTGTAGGATCATGCGATGTATGTGATTTATATCCAAATGTTCTAACAAGTAATTTATAAGTATTTCCAATATACTATTTTCTTACATCTTTATTGCAGTATAATTGCTTTAAAATGGTGTGTTAGTTTCTGCTTTAAAACAAAGTGAATCACTTATGTATATACACATGTTCCCATATCTCTTCCCTCTAGCGTCTCCCTCCCTCCCACCCTCCCTATCCCATCCCTTTGGTGGTCACAAAGCACCCAGCTGATCTCCCTGTGCTATAAGCTATTAGGCTGCTTCCCACTAGCTATCTATTTTACCTTTGGTAATCTCCATGCCACTCTCTCACTTTGTCACAGCTTACCCTTCCCCCTCCCCATATCCTCAAGCCCATTCTCTACTAGGTCTGTGTCTTTATTCCTGTCTTACCCCTAGGTTCTTCATGACATTTTTTTTCATAAATTCCATATATATGTGTTAGCATATGGTATTTGTCTTTCTCTTTCTGACTTACTTCACTTTGTATGACAGACTCTAGGTCCATCCACCTCATTACAAATAGCTCAATTTTGTTTCTTTTTATGGCTGAGTAATATTCCATTGTATATATGTGCCACATCTTCTTTATCCATTTATCCTATGATGGACACTTAGGATGGAAATCTCCTGGCTATTGTAAATAGAGCTACAATGAACATTTTGGTACATGACTGTTTTTCAATTATGGTTTTCTCAGGATATATGCCCAGTAGTGGGATTGCTGGGTCATATAGTAGTTCTATTTGTAGTTTTTTAAGGAACCTCCATACTGTTCTCCATAGTGGCTGTACCAATTCACATTCCCACCAGCAGTGCAACAGTGTTCCCTTTTCTCCACACCCTCTCCAGCATTTATTGTTTCTAGATTTTTTCATGATAGCCATTCTGACTGGTGTGAGATGACATCTCATTGTACTTTTGATTTGCATTTCTCTAATGATGTTGAGCATTCTTTCATGTGTTTGTTGGCAGTCTGTATATCTTCTCTGGAGAAATGTCTATTAAGGTCTTCTGCGCATTTCTGGATTGGGTTGTTTGTTTTTTTGTTATTGAGCTGCATGAGCTGCTTGTAAATGTTGGAGATTAATCCTTTGTCAGTTACTTCATTTGCAAATATTTTCTCCCATTATGAGGGTTGTGTTTTGGTCTTATTTATGGTTTCCTTTGCTGTGCAAAAGCTTTGAAGTTTCATTAGGTCCATTTGTTTATTATTGTTTTTATTTCGATTTCTCTAGGAGGTGGGTCAAAAAGGATCTTGCTGCGATTTATGTCATAGACTGTTCTGCCTATGTTTTCCTCTAGGAGTTTGATAGTTTCTGGCCTTACATTTAGGTCTTCAATCTATTTGGAGCTTATTTTTGTGTATGGTGTTAGGAAGTGATCTAATCTCATACTTTTACATGTATCTTTCCAGTTTTCCCAGCACCACTTACTGAAGAGGCTGTCTTTTCTCCACTGTACATTCCTGCCTCCTTTATCAAAGATAAGGTGACCATATGTGTGTGGGTTTATCTCAGGGCTTTCTATCCTGTTCCATTGATCTATATTTCTGTTTTTGTGCCACTACCATACTGCCTTGATTACTGTAGGTTAGTAGTATACTCTGAAGTCAGGGAGCCTGATTCCTCCAGTTCCGTTTTTCATTCTCAAGATTGCTTTGGCTCTTCAGGGTCTTTTGTGTTTCCATACAAATTGTGAAATTTTTTGTTCCAGTTCTGTGAAAAATGCCAGTGGTAGTTTGATAGGGATTGCATTGAATCTGTAAATTGCTTTGGGTAGTAAAGTCATTTGCACAATGTTGATTCTTCCAATCCAAGAATGTGGTATCTCTCCATCTGTTTGTATCATCTTTAATTTCTTTCATCAGTGTC
>NW_020837966.1:13625891-13626390 GCF_003676395.1 Aethalodelphis obliquidens
CTTTTGTCTCCTTAGGTAGGTTTATTCCTAGATATTTTACTCTTTTTGTTGCAATGGTAAATGGGAATGTTTTCTTGATTTCACTTTCAGATTTTTCATCATTACTGTAGAGGAATGCCAGAGATTTCTGTGCATTAATTTTGTATCCTCCTACTTTACCAAAGTCATTGATTAGCTCTAGTAGTTTTCTGGTAGCATCTTTAGGATTCTCTATGTATAGTATCATGTCATCTGCAAACAGTGACAGCTTTACTTCTTCATTTCCAGCTTGGATTCCTTTTATTTCCTTTTCTTCTCTGATGTTGTGACTAAAACTTCCAAAACTATGTTGAATAAGAGTGGTCAGAGTGGGCAACCTTGTCTTGTTCCTGATCTTAGTGGAAATGCTATCAGTTTTTCACCATTGAGGATGTTGTTGGCTGTGGGTTTGCCATATATGGCCTTTATTATGATGAGGAAAGTTCCCTCTCTGCCTACTTTCTAGAGGGTTTTTATCATA
>NW_020837966.1:13626490-13627352 GCF_003676395.1 Aethalodelphis obliquidens
TTTTGTCGAAAGCTTTCTCTGCATCTATTGAGATGACCATATGGTTTTTCTCCTTTGATTTGTTAATATGGTGTATCACATTGATTGATTTGCGTATATTGAAGAATCTTTGCATTCCTGGGATAATCCCCACTTGATAATGATGTATGATCCGTTTAATGTGCTGTTGGATTCTGTTTGCTAGTATTCTGTTGAGGATTTTTGCATCTATGTTCATTAGAGATACTGGCCTGTAGTTTTCTTTGTGACATCCTTGTATGGTTTTGGTATCATGGTGATGGTGGCCTCGTAGAATGAGTTTGGGAGTGTTCCTCCCTCTGCTATATTTTGGAATAGTTTCAGAAGGATAGGTGTTAGCTCTTCTCTAAATGTTTGAAAGAATTCACCTGTGAAGCCATCTGGTCCTGGGCTTTTGTTTGTTGGAAGATGTCTAATCACAGTTTCAATTTCAGTGCTTGTGATTGGTCTGTTTATATTTTCTATTTCTTCCTGATTCAGTCTTGGCAGGTTGTGCATTTCTAAGAATTTGTCCATTTCTTCCAGGTTGTCCATTTTATTGGCATAGAGTTGCTTGTAGTAACCTCTCATGATCTTTTGTATTTCTGCAGTGTCAGTTGTTACTTCTCCTTTTTCATTTCTAATTCTATTGATTTGGGTCTACTCCCTTTTTTTCTTGATGAGTCTTGCTAATGGTTTATCAATTTTGTTTATCTTCTCAAGGAACCAGCTTTTAGTTTTCCTGATCTTTGTTCTCGTTTCCTTCAGTTCTTTTTCATTTATTTCTGCTCTGATCTTTATGATTTCTTTCCTTCTGCTAACTTTGGGGTTTTTTTGTTCTTCTTTCTCTAATTGCTTTAGGTGC
>NW_020837966.1:13632352-13686120 GCF_003676395.1 Aethalodelphis obliquidens
TCTTTTTGTTGCAATGGTAAATGGGAATGTTTTCTTGATTTCACTTTCAGATTTTTCATCATTACTGTAGAGGAATGCCAGAGATTTCTGTGCATTAATTTTGTATCCTCCTACTTTACCAAAGTCATTGATTAGCTCTAGTAGTTTTCTGGTAGCATCTTTAGGATTCTCTATGTATAGTATCATGTCATCTGCAAACAGTGACAGCTTTACTTCTTCATTTCCAGCTTGGATTCCTTTTATTTCCTTTTCTTCTCTGATGTTGTGACTAAAACTTCCAAAACTATGTTGAATAAGAGTGGTCAGAGTGGGCAACCTTGTCTTGTTCCTGATCTTAGTGGAAATGCTATCAGTTTTTCACCATTGAGGATGTTGTTGGCTGTGGGTTTGCCATATATGGCCTTTATTATGATGAGGAAAGTTCCCTCTCTGCCTACTTTCTAGAGGGTTTTTATCATAAATGGGTGTTGAATTTTGTCGAAAGCTTTCTCTGCATCTATTGAGATGACCATATGGTTTCTCTCCTTTGATTTGTTAATATGGTGTATCACATTGATTGATTTGCGTATATTGAAGAATCCTTGCATTCCTGGGATAATCCCCACTTGATAATGATGTATGATCCGTTTAATGTGCTGTTGGATTCTGTTTGCTAGTATTCTGTTGAGGATTTTTGCATCTATGTTCATTAGAGATACTGGCCTGTAGTTTTCTTTGTGACATCCTTGTATGGTTTTGGTATCATGGTGATGGTGGCCTCGTAGAATGAGTTTGGGAGTGTTCCTCCCTCTGCTATATTTTGGAATAGTTTCAGAAGGATAGGTGTTAGCTCTTCTCTAAATGTTTGAAAGAATTCACCTGTGAAGCCATCTGGTCCTGGGCTTTTGTTTGTTGGAAGATGTCTAATCACAGTTTCAATTTCAGTGCTTGTGATTGGTCTGTTTATATTTTCTATTTCTTCCTGATTCAGTCTTGGCAGGTTGTGCATTTCTAAGAATTTGTCCATTTCTTCCAGGTTGTCCATTTTATTGGCATAGAGTTGCTTGTAGTAACCTCTCATGATCTTTTGTATTTCTGCAGTGTCAGTTGTTACTTCTCCTTTTTCATTTCTAATTCTATTGATTTGGGTCTACTCCCTTTTTTTCTTGATGAGTCTGGCTAATGGTTTATCAATTTCGTTTATCTTCTCAAGGAACCAGCTTTTATTTTTCCTGATCTTTGTTCTCGTTTCCTTCAGTTCTTTTTCATTTATTTCTGCTCTGATCTTTATGATTTCTTTCCTTCTGCTAACTTTGGGGTTTTTTTGTGCTTCTTTCTCTAATTGCTTTAGGTGCAAGGTTAGGTTGTTTATTTGAGATGTTTCGTGTTTCTTAAGGTAGGATTGTATCGCTATAAACTTCCCTCTTAGAACTGCTTTTGCTGCAACCGATTGGTTTTGGGCCGTCGTGTCTCCATTGTCATTTGTTTCTAGGTATTTTCTGATTTCCTCTTTGATTTCTTCAGTGATCACTTCGTTATTAAGTAGTGTATTGTTTAGCCTCCATGTGTTTGTATTTTTCACAGATCTTTTCCTGTAATTGATATCTAGTCTCATAGCGTTGTGGTAGGGAAAGATACTTCATATAATTTCGATTTTCTCAAATTTACCAAGGCTTGATTTGTGACCCAAGATATGATCTATCCTGGAGAATGTTCCATGAGCACTTGAGAAAAATGTGTATTCTGTTATTTTGCGATGGAATATCAATTAAGTCCATCTTGTTTAATGTATCATTTAAAGCTTGTGTCCCTATTTATTTTCATTTTGGATGATCTGTCCGTTGGTGAAAGTGGGGTGTTAAAGTCCCCTACTATGAATGTGTTACTGTCGACTTCTCCTTTTATGGCTGTTAATATTTGCCTTATGTATTGAGGTGCTCCTATGTTGGGTGCATAAATATTTACAATTATTATATCTTCTTCTTCGATCGATCCCTTGATCATTATGTAGTGTCCTTCTTTGTCTCTCATAATAGTCTTTATTTTAAAGTCTGTTTTGTCTGATATGACAATTGCTACTCCAGCTTTCTTTTGATTTCCATTTGCATGGAGTATCTTTTTCCATCCCCTCACTTTCAGTCTGTATGTGTCTCTAGGTCTGAAGTGGGTCGCTTGTAGACAGTATATATATGGGTCTTGTTTTTGTATCCATTCAACCAGTCTGTGTCTTTTGGTGGGAGCATTTAATCCATTTACATTTAAGGTAATTATCGATATGTATGTTCCTATTCCCATTTTCTTAATTGTTTTGGGTTTGTTATTATAGGTCTTTTCCTTCTCTTGTGTTTCTTGCCTAGAGAAGATCCTTTAGCATTTGTTGTGAAGCTGGTTTGGTGGTGCTGAACTCTCTCAGTTTTTGCTGGTCTGTAAAGGTTTTAATTTCTCCATCAAATCTGCATGAGATCCTTGCTGGGTAGAGTAATCTTGGTTGTAGGTTTTTCTCCTTCATCACTTTAAATATGTCCTGCCAGTCCCTTCTGGCTTGCAGAGTTTCTGCTGAAAGATCAGCTGTTAACCTTATGGGAATTTCCTTGTGTGTTATTTGTTATTTTGCCCTTGCTGCTTTTAATATGTTTTCTTTGTATTTAACTTTTGATAGTTTGATTAATATGTGTCTTGCCGTGTTTCTCCTTGGATTTATCCTGTATGGGACTCTCTGTGCTTCCTGGACTTGACTACCTATTTCCTTTCCCATATTAGGGAAGTTTTCAACTATAATCTCTTCAAATATTTTCTCAGTCCCTTTCTTTTTCTCTTCTTCTTTTGGAACCCCTATGATTCGAATGTTGGTGCATTTAATGTTGTCCCAGAGGTCTCTGAGACTGCCCTCAGTTCTTTTCATTCTTTTTTCCTTATTCTGCTCCGCAGTAGTTATTTCCACTATTTTATCTTATCCTTTCTTCTGCCTCTGTTATACTGCTACTGATCCCTTCTAGAGTATTTTTAATTTCATTTATTGTGTTGTTCATCATTGCTTGTTTCATCTTTAGTTCTTCTTGGTCCTTGTTAAATGTTACTTGCATTTTCTCTATTCTATTTCCAAGATTTTGGATCATCTTTACTATCATTACTCTGAATTCTTTTTCAGGTAGACTGCCTATTTCCTCTTCATTTGTTAGGTCTGGTGGGTTTTTAGCTTGCTCCTTCATCTGCTGTGTGCTTTTCTGTCTTCTCATTTTGCTTATCTTACTATGTTTGGGGTCTCCTTTTTGCAGGCTGCAGGTTCATAGTTCCCATTGTTTTTGGTGTCTGTCCCCAGTGGCTAAGGTTGGTTCAGTGGGTTGTGTAGGCTTCCTTGTGGATGGGTCTAGTGACTGTGATGTGGTGAATGAGGCTGGATCTTGTCTTTCTGGTGGGCAGGTCCACGTCTGGTGATGTGTTTTGGGGTGTCTGTGGACTTATTATGATTTTAGGCAGCCTCTCTGATAATGGGTGGGTTTGTGTTCCTGTCTTGCTAGTTGTTTGGCATAGGGTGTCCAGCACTGTAGCTTGCTGGTCGTTGAGTGAAGCTGGGTGTTGGTGTTGAGATGGAGATCTCTGGGAGATTTTCGCCGTTTGATATTACGTGGAGCTGGGAGGTCTCTTGTGGACCAGTGTCCTGAAGTTAGTTCTCCCACCTCAGAGGCACAGCACTGACTCCTGGCTGCAGTACCAAGAGCCTTTCATTCATACAGCTCAGAATAAAAGGGAGAAAAAGTAGAAAGAAAGAAAGAAAGATGATAAAAGAAAATAAAATAAAGTTATTAAAATAAAAAGATAATTATTAAGAAAAAGAAATTTTTTAAGTAAAAAAAAACAAAAATGGACAGATAGAACCCTAGGACAAACGGTGAAAGCAAAGCTATACAGACAAAATCTCACACAGAAGCATACACATACACACTCACAAAAAGAGGAAAAGGGGAAAAAAATAATAAATCTTGCTCTCAAAGTCCACCTCCTCAATTTGGGATAATTCGTTGTCTATTCAGGTATTCCACAGATGCAGGGTACATCAAGTTGATTGTGGAGATTTAATCCGCTGCTCCTGAGGCTGCTGGGAGAGATCTCCCTTTCTCTTCTCTGTTCGCACAGCTCCGGGGTTTCAGCTTTGGATTTGGCCCCGCAACTGCGAGTAGGTTGCCTGAGGGCGTCTGTTCATCACTCAAACAGAACGGGGTTAAAGGAGCCGCTGATTCGGGAGCTCTGGCTCACTCAGGCCTAGGGGAGTGAGGGGTACGGAGTGCGGGGTGGGCCTGCGGAAGAGCCTGGCGTGACATTGCACCAGCTTGAGGCATGCCGTGCGTTCTCCCGGGGAAGGTGTCCCTGGATCCCGGGGCCCTGGCAGTGGTGGGCTGCACAGGCTCCAGGGAGGGGAGGTGTGGAGAGTGACCTGTGCTCGCACACAGGCTTCTTGGTGGCGGCAGGAGCAGCAGCCTTAGCGTCTTATGCCCGTCTCAGGGGTCCACACGCTTTTAGCCGCGGTTGACGCCCGTCTCTGGAGCTCCTTTAAGCAGAGCTCTTAATCCCCTCTCCTCGAGCACCAGGAAACAAAGAGGGAAGAAAAAGTCTCTTGCCTCTTCGGCAGGTCCAAACATTTTCCCCAACTCCCTCCCGGCTAGCCGTGGTGCACTAACCCCCTTCAGGCTGCGTTCACGCCGCCAACCCCAGTCCTCTCCCTGCGCTCTGACCGATGCCGGAGCCTCAGCTCTCCAATATACTATTAGTACTCAGAATATACTTTTAATAGTTACATAGTATTTTAGCTTATCAGTGGATCACAACCTATGTAATCCTTACCAATTATTAAGCATATGAATTGTTTCCACTGTGTTTATCCTCCTTATCCAAAATCTACCATTATTTCTGATTACTTTCTCATGATGCTTAGAGTAAAAATATTGGGACAAAAGGCATAAAAATGTTTAAGGCTCTTGACAGAAAATCCCCTCCAAAAAGGTTGTATCAGCTTCCCTTCATCCAGCTTGATTTTAAATGGCTCCAAAATAGCAGTGTGGATTCACCGTAATATTATTAGCTTTATATTAATAGATATTTAGGTATCTTTCCTTTAAACAAAGCGATTATAAACAATGCTGTAATGGAAAACCTTGAATATGAATATTTGCTGAAACTTCCTGAATGCAGAATAAATAAAGCAATGAGTATGAACATTATTTTTAAAGATTCTTCATACATATTGACAAACTGCACTCCATTCAGCAATTTCTGAAGGAAATATAATATCACTTATTTGACAATGACAGTGTTCAAATGAGAATGATTTTCTCCTTTTAATTATGTGATTTTAAAAAACTTTCCACTGGGCTTCCCTGATGGCACAGTGGTTGAAAGTCCGCCTGCCGATGCAGGGGACACGGGTTCATGCCCCGGTCCGGGAAGATCCCACATGCCGTGGAGCAGCTGGGCCCGTGAACCATGGCCGCTGAGCCTGCGTGTAAAACTTCCCACCAATAATTCAAAGAGATGCCAGCCCTGTATTAGAGAGGAAGCATGGATGGTAAAACTAAGTTTCTTTTCATTCTGAGAAACTGTTGCTTCTGATGAGAAAATTAATCTGGAGAATGGCTTGTTGAGAAATAATGAATGAATTCAATTATCATATGTATTTAAGTAAAAAAATTAAAACAAAAGCACCCTTTCGTCTAAAACACACACAAGTTGGGAACACTCAGTGTGCGAGTTACTTACAGAATTACTTCCAAGTCCCTTCCCCCAAATGACATGCAAGCATTGGTCTAGGTCAGGAGTCAGCAAAAATTTTCTGTAAAGGGCCAACAGCCAGATAGCACACATTTTCCGGCTTTGGGATCATATATGCACTCTGTCCAACTAGTCAACTCTGCCTTTGTAGTATGAAAGTAGCCATAGATTATATGTAAACAAGGTTGTTTTCTAATAAAACTTTATTTACCAACACAGGCAGGAGATTTGGCCCAAGGGGCATCGTTGACTAACTCCTGGTTCAGATGTTGGTCCTGCATCTCTACATGAGCAATTCTCCTTGTGTAATTCTTAGAGTAGAGGGTATTCATTGTCTCCAAGATAAGCCTAAATAGCATTAGGTAGAAGCTTGTTGAAACGCAAATTACTGGACTCCAAGACTTACTGAATTAGAACCTCTGAAGCTCAGGTTTAGCAATCTCTGGTTTAACAAGCCATCCAGGTGATTCTAATACATGCTAAAGTTTTCAAACCAATGATGTAAGCCCAACAAAGTCCCTTAACAAAATGTAGGGAGCTAGGCTCTGAGGATGAGCATATTTCCTATTTCTCTAATCTCTTGCAAACCTCAAGAGATGCTGCCACTCCACTAGTGGACTAGTAATAACATCTTATAATAAGAGAAACAGCACACATGACTCCAGGCAGGTGGTACTTCATCAGACCTGCAGAGATTGAATCCTTTCCCCTAGTGATACAAAGACTGTTGTTCTTTTAGCCTTGTTTCTGTATAACTTTTTAAAAAAAGAAAAGAAAATTAAAGAAAAATGTGCGGCAAGTCTGTCATGTGAAATAGAGACTGTGGGACAGATTTACGTATGCTGATGAAGCTCTAGAAACTACTATAACATTTAACTCCCCACAGGGACAAGCATGAAACATTTTGGCAGCAATTCAGGATATCTGCTGTATTATTATTTCCCACCTGCCTTCTATGCTCTTTTTTTCCTGGTCAATCTTTTGATAACAAATTTTATCCCACAGTGAGAAGAACCTAGAATTAAGCATGGAAAGAAACACAAGATTTAAATTCCATCATCTCTATTTTTCTCATTATTTCCAGCCTTTTGTGATTCTTATATTTATTCCAGTTGAACCAGTGCAGTAGAATAACACCTGTTCTGAAAACAAAAAAAATACTTACGAAAAGAAAGAAGAAAGACAATGTTCCCCTGCTGGCAACATTACATAGCTGATGTGAGCGTATACCTACCCTAACCAACAAACAGCTGCATAACCTCACCAATAGCTGAAGTCAGATATCTCTACACTCAGAATCTTGAATGGAATCTGAAGATGTGTGTGCGTCCTTCAAGAAGACACTAAATACTTTAAAAGACATTAGGATCTACGAGAACTGTGCTTGGGCAATCTGCTGGACTCAAGTGTTGACAGTGAACATTGATGGAGCACTTCTGACACGCCAGCCACAGAGCTAAGTAACAACTTCACAATCCTCACTCCAACCCAATGAGGTTGGTTCTATTTCCAATCCTATTTTACAGAAGAATAAACTAGGCTCACAAATTGCCCCATCACCCAGGTAATATGGCAAAGTGAAAATATGTGTAAATAGAGAGAGATGAAATGGGTGTGGCAAGATGTTAATAGCTGGTCACTGACATTATGCTGTTTTTTTCACTAGCCACATGGGTTTGAAATTTTTCTAAATACAAAAGAGTAAGGGAGGACCCTCAACATGGTGGAGGAGTGAGACACGGAGATCACCTTCCTCCCCACAAATACATCAGAAATACATCTACATGTGGAACAACTCCTACAGAACATCTACGGAACACTGGCAGAAGAGCTCAGACTTCCCAAAAGGCAAGAAACACCCCACGTACCTGGCCGTGTGGCTGACAGGGTCTTGGTGCTCCAGCCAGGTGTGAGGTCTGTGCCTCTGAGGTGGGAGAGCCGAGTTCAGAACACTGGTCCACCAGAGACCTCCCGGCTCCACATAATATCAAACAGCGAAAGCTCTCCCACAGATCTCCATCTCAACGCTAAGACCCAGCTCCACTCAGCGACCAGCAAGCTACAGTGTGGGACACCCTATGCCAAACAACTAGCAAGACAGGAACACAACCCCACCATTAGCAGAGAGGCTGCCTAAAATCATAATAAGGTCAAAGAGTCCCCAAAACACACCACCGGACGTGGTCCTGCAGACCAGAAAGAAGAGATCCAGACTCATCCTACAGAACACAGGCACCAGTCCCCTCCACCAGGAAGCCTACACAACCCACTGAACCAACCTTAGCCACTGGGGACAGGCACCAAAAACAATGGGAACTATGAACCTGCAGCCTGTGAAGAGGAGACACCAAAGAAACACAGTAAGATAAGCAAAATGAGAAGACAGAGAAACACACAGCACATGAAGGAGCAGGGTAAAAACCCAACAGACCAAACAAATGGAGAGGAAATAGGCAGTCTACCTGAAAAAGAATTCAGAGTAATGATAGTAAAGACGATCCAAAATCTTGGAAATAGAATGGAGAAAATACAAGAAACGTTTAACAAGGACCTAGAAGAACTAAAGAGCAAACAAACAATGATGAACAACACAATAAATGAAATTAAAAATTCTCTAGAAGGAATCAATAGCAGAATAGCTGAGGCAGAAGAATGGATAAGTGACCTGGAAGATAAAATAGTGGAAATAAATACCGCAGAGCAGAATAAAAAAATGAAAAGCACTGAGGACAGTCTCAGAGACCTCTGCGACATTAAACGAACTAACATTCGAATAATAAGGGTCCCAGAAGAAGAGAAAAAGAAAAGGACTGAGAAAATATTTGAAGAAATTATAGTTGAAAACTTCCCTAATATGGGAAAGGAAAGAGTTAATCAAGTCCAGGAAGCACAGAGAGTCCCATACAGGATAAATCCAAGGAGAAACACACCAAGACACATATTAAACTATCAAAGATTAAATACAAAGAAAAAATATAAAAGCAAGAAGGGAAAAACAACAAATAACATACAAGGGGATCCCCATAAGGTTAACAGCTGATCTTTCAGCAGAAACTCTGCAAGCCAGAAGGGACTGGCAGGACATATTTAAAGTGATGAAAGGGATAAACCTGCAACCAAGATTACTCTACCCGGCAAGGATCTCATGCAGATTTGATGGAGAAATTAAAACCTTTAGAGACAAGCAAAAGCTAAGAGAATTAGCACCACCAAACCAGCTTTACAACAAATGCTAAAGAACTACTCTAGGCAGGAGACACAAGAGAAGGAAAAGACCTACAAGAACAAACCCAAAACAATTAAAAAAGTGTAATACGAACATACATATCGATAATTACCTTAAATGTAAATGGAATAAATGCTCCCACCAAAAGACACAGACTGGCTGAATGGATACAAACACAAGAGCACTATATATACTGTCTACAAGAGACCCACTTCAGACCTAGGGACACATACAGACTGTAAGTAAGGGGATGGAAAAAGATATTCCATGCAAATGGAAATCAAAAGAAAGCTGGAGTAGCAATTCTCATATCAGAAAAAATAGACTTTAAAATAAAGACTATTATGAGAGACAAAGAAGGACACTACATAATGATCAAGGGAGCAATCCAAGAAGAAGATATAACAATTGTAAATATTTATGCACCCAACATAGGAGCACCTCAATACGTAAAGCAAATACTAACAGCCATAAAAGAGGAACTCGACAGTAACACAATCATAGTAGGGGACTTTAACACCCCACTTTCACCAACGGACAGATCATCCAAAATGAAAATAAATAAGGAAACACAAACTTTAAATGACACATTAAACAAGATGGACTTAATTGATATTTATAGGACTTTCCATCAAAAAACAACAGAATACATTATCTTCTAAAGTGCTCATGGAACATTCTTCAGGATAGATCATATCTTGGGTCACAAATCAAGCCTTGGTAAATTTAAGAAAATTGAAATCAAATCAAGTATCTTTCGAACCAAAATGCTATCAGACTAGATATCAATTAAAGGAAAAAAATCTGTAAAAAATACAAACACATGGAGGCTAAACAATACACTACTTAATAACGAAGTGATCACTGAAGAAATCAAAGAGGAAATCAAAAAATACCTAGAAACAAATGAAAATGAAAACATGACTACCCAAAACCTATCGGATGCAGCAAAAGCAGTTCTAAGAGGGAAGTTTATAGCAATAAAACCCAACCTCAAGAAACAAGAAACATCTCAAATAAACAACCTATCCTTGCATCTAAAGCAATTAGAGAACAAGCAAACCCCAAAGTTAGCAGAAGGAAACAAATCACAAAGATCAGATCAAAAATAAATGAAAAAGAAATGAAGGAAAGAGTAGCAAAGATCAATAAAACTAAAAGTTGGTCCTTTGAGAAGATAAACAAAATTGATAAACCATTAGCCAGACTCATCAAGAAAAACAGGAGGCTTCCCTGGTGGCACAGCAGTTGAGAGTCCACCTGCCGATGCAGGGGACACAGGTTCATGCCCCGGTCCAGGAGGATCCCACGTGCCGTGGAGCGGCTGGGCCCGTGAGCCATAGCCGCTGAGCCTGTGCGTCCGGAGCCTGTGCTCCACAACGGGAGAGGCCACACAGTGAGAGGCCCGCGTACCACAAAAAAAGAAAAAACAAAAAAGGGAGAAGACTCAAATCAACAGATTTAGAAATGAAAAAGGAGAAGTAACAACTGATGCTGCAGAAATACAAAGGATCATGAGAGATTACTACAAGCAACTCTATGCCAATAAAATGGACAACCTGGAAGAAATGGACAAATTCTTAAAAATGCACAACCTTCCGAGACTAAACCAGGAAGAAATAGAAAATATAAACAGACCAGTCACAAGCACTGAAATTGAAACTGTGATTAAAAATCTTCCAACATACAAAAGGCTAGGACTAGATGGCTTCACAGGTGAATTCTACCAAACATTTAGAGAACAGCTAACACCTATGCTTCTCAAAGTCTTCCAAAATATAGCAGAGGGAGGAACACTCCCAAACTCATTTTACAAGGCCACCATTACCTGATACCAAAACCAGACAAATATATCACAAGGAAACAAAACTACAGGCCAATATCACTGATGAACATACATGCAAAAACCCTCAACAAAATCCTAGCAAACAGAATCTAACAGCACATTAAAAGGATCATACACCATGTTCAAGTGGGGTTTGTCCGAGGAATGCAAGGATTCAATATATGCAAATCAATCAATGTGACACACCATCTTAATGAACTGAAAGATAAAAACCATATGATCACCTCAATAGATGCAGAAAAAGCTTTTGACAAAATTCAACACCCATTTATGATAAAAAAAACCCCAGAAAGTAGGCATACAGGGAACTTACCTTAACATCATAAAGGCCATGTATGACAAACCCACAGGCAACATCGTTCTCAATGGTGAAAAACTGAAACCATTTCCTCTAAGATCAAGAACAAGACAAGGTTGTCCATTCTCACCACTATTATTCAACAAAGTTTTGGAAGTTTTAGCCACAGCAATCAGAGAAGAAAAAGAAAGAAAAGGAATCCAAAGCAGAAAAGATAATGTTTGTAGATGACATGCTATTATACATAGAGAATCCTAAAGACGTTACCAGAAAACTACTAGAGCTAATCAATGAATTTGGTAAAGTAGCAGGATACAAAATTAATGCACAGAAATCTCTTGCATTCCTATACTTGATGATGAAAAATCTGAAAGAGGAATTAAGGAAACACTGCCATTTACCATTGCAACAAAAAGAATAAAATACTTAGGAATAAACCTACCTAAGGAGACAAAAGACCTGTATGCAGAAAATGATAAGATGCTGCTGAAAGAAATTAAAGATGATACAAACAGATGGAGAGATATACCATGTTCTTGGATTGGAAGAATCAACATTGTGAAAATGACTATACTACCCAAAGCAATCTATAGGTTCAATGCAATCCCTATCAAATTACCAATGGCATTTTCACAGAGCTAGAACAAAAAATTTCACAATTTGAAAAGAAAAAAACAATTTCACAATTTGTACAGAAACACAAAAGACCCCGAATACCCAACGCAATCTTGAGAAAGAAAAACGGAGCTGGAGGAATCAGTCTCCCTGACTTCAAACTATACTACAAAGCTACAGTAACAAGACAGTATGGTACTGGCACAGAAACAGAAATAAAGATTAATGGAACAGGACAGAAAGCCCAGAGATACAGCCACACACATATGGTCAACATATCTTTGATAAAGGAGGCAAGAATATACAATGGAGAAAAGACTGCCTCTTCAATAAGTGGTGCTGGGAGAACTGGACAGCTACATGTAAAAGAATGAAATTAGAACACTCCCTAACACCATACACAAAAGTAAACTCAAAATGGATTAAAGACCTAAATGTAAGGCCAGACACTATAAAACTCTTAGAGGAAAACATAGGCAGAACACTCTGACATAAATCACAGCAAGATCTTTTTGTTCCACCTCCTAGAGAAATGGAAATGAAAATTAAAATATACAAATGGGACTTCATGAAACTTAAAAGCTTTTGCACAGCAAAGAAAACCATAAACAAGTCAAAAAGACAACCCTCAGAATGGGAGAAAATATTTGCAAATGAAGCAACTGACAGAGGATTAATCTCCAAAATATACAAGCAGCTCATGCAGCTCAATATCAAAAAAACAGACAACCCAATCCAATAATGGGCAGAAGACCTAAACAGACATTTCTCCAAAGAAGATATACGGATAGCCAACAAACATATGTAAGAATGCTCAACATCACTAATCATTAGAGAAATGTAAATCAAAACTACAATGAGGTATCACCTCACACCGGTCAGTATGGCCATCATCAAAAAATCTACAAACAATAAATGCTGGAGAGGGTGTGGAGAAAAGGGAACCCTCTTGCACTGTTGGTGGGAATGTAAATTGATAGAGCCACTATGGAGAAAAGTATGGAGGTTCCTTAAAAAACTAAAAATAGAACTACCATACGACCCAGCAATCCCACTACTGGGCATATACCCTGAGAAAACCATAATTCAAAAAGTGTTCACTACAGCTCTATTTACAATAGCCAGGACATGGAAGGAACCTAAGTGTCCATCGACAGATGAATGGATAAAGAAGATATGGCACATATATACAATGGAATATTACTCAGCCATAAAAAGAAACGAAACTGATTTATTTGTAATGAGGTGGATGGACCTAGAGTCTGTCATAGAGTGAAGTAAGTCAAAAAGAGAAAAAAAAACACCGTTTGAAAAAACATATATAGAAAATCAAAAAAAAAAAAAAAAAAAAAAAAGGTTATAAAGAACATGGGGAAGGACAGGAATAGGGGCAGGACAGGAATAAAGACACAGATGTAGAGAATGGACTTGAAGACACAGGGTGGGGGGAAGGGTAAGCTGGGACGTAGTGAGAGAGTAGCATTGACATATATACACTACCAAATGTAAAACAGATAGCTAGTGGGAAGCAGCCACATAGCACTAGGAGATCAGCTCGGTGCTTTGTAACCACCTAGAGGGGTGGGATAGGGAGGGTGGGAGGGAGACACAAGAGGGAGGGGATATGGGGACATATGTATATGTATAGCTGATTCACTTTGTTATAATGTAGGAACTAATACACCATTGTGAAACAATTATACTCCAATAAAGATGTTTAAAAAAAAAAGACTAAAATGAAATGATTTTTTTCTTAAGCAGTTACACTCACCATGCCACTAGAAAACATCTATGTGAATCTCAATATAAAAACCAAAGACTGACTTCCCATGAAACTGGTACATTGTACAGTTGTCCCAATATCCTGTTGACGCTCAACATATGCAGAAACCAAGAAAGTGACATCTGAACAGCATTAGCTTCCAGACAACACTCAGCCAGGGAGTGTAAGCAAGGTACCTTCCTAGGAACCGGCACCCTGGATTGAAGCCCTGTACTCTTGGGTCTTAGGACACTGCTAACAAGTAAGAAGTTTTAAATGTGCTTATGCAAATACAAACTGAGATCCCACTGGCATTCTATAGCCTTGAAAATCCATAGTAATTAACACAGCTGTTCCCCTACCCTCCTAACCTCACTCCAATTTATTCTCAGACAGCAATGGATAATCTGGGTGGTAAACTATATTCTAATATGGTCCGATATCATTCAAGCAACAGTAGGCTGGGGCCAGAGTTCCAGGTCCTCTGACTTACATTGGGGAATCTCATACAAGCAGGGTAGCATCAGCACACACCACTCTAATTTCTGCTGGATTTTGAGAACAGAGACCACCAGCGATATCTGCACATCATCTGATGGGTCTGAAAAAGGTGAGACCATTTCCCCTGAGCAAAGCAGCTTTATGAGTCTATGTTTTACACAGCGCCCCTCTTTAAAAATCTTTCAAAGCTGGAAACAAGCGAGAGAATCACAATATATAGTTCCAGACAGGCGAGAATGGAAAGAAAACCATCTTGCATCAGTAAGAGTCTACAGCAGAAGCAGGCAAAATTTTTCTGAAAGGTCAGATAGTAAATATTTTAGGTTTTGCAGGCTGTAAAGTCTATGTTCCAACTATTTCGCTCTGCTTTTTTAGCAGGAAAATCAACTCTAGGCAAGATGTAAACAACTGGGCCTGGCTGTATTCTAATAAAACTTTATTACAAAAACAGGCAGCCGTCTGGACTTGGCCCAAAAGCTGTAGTTCGTGATCACCCACATTCCAGAGGACTGTGTCTCTCTCAAAAACATGCTATGTTCTCCTAAGGTTGCCAGGGTTTGCATGATTGTGCATCTGTGTGTACGCAGGTAGCGCTGGTGTATAAACTATGTGCTTAGAGCAAGAGTAGGAGAGCGAGCCATGGGTCTGCACCGATGGGGCTTTCATAAAAGACTCAGTGGCTTAAAAATACCCCATCCCCATGACCTCTAGACAGTAGAACAATTTCACACATTTAAAGACTTAGAGAGCCTTCTGAGAAATTTATTAAATGATTCCTGGAATAAAGTCTGTTACTGGTATCAATCTCCAGCTTATACAAAACTGCAGGATAGAAAAACTCATACGTTTTAAATAATTTCCCTTTGATGATCATACGTTTGATGCTTTATCATAAATCTCTTTCATGAACATTATCTCATTTAAACCTTATAAAACCCAGTGAGAAAGGTGGGACTATTCCCACTTTAAAACAGATGAAGAAAGTGAGACTCCCAGTGCTGACGGGACCAGACGCGGGATTAGAACCCACATGTACTAACTCCAAAGCTCTACACTTTCCCCCTTCCATCTCTGTGACTCCAAACCAGGTGTTTATCCAGCAGTGAAGAGTGAAACTTTTTGTTAAAACCATGTACTGATATTCTTCAAAACTATCAAGGTTATGGAAAAGCAAGGAAAGATTAAGAACACGATACAGACTAAAAGAGTTTAAGACATGACAAATAAATACAACATGGGGTCCTGCACTGGATCTAGGGGTAGAAAAAGGATGCTAGTGAAAGCAACTTATGACAAATGTATCGTGGTTATGCAAGATGTCAGCATTAGGGAAAACTAGGCGAAGGAGATTCCAGAACTCTCTGTATGATCTCTGCAACTTTTTTGCATCTAAAATATTCCAAAATAGAATTTATTTATAAAAAATGTATATATTGCACTTATGTGAATGTGCCTACGTGCAGGGTTCTCGGGCTGTTTGTTGCAAATCCAGTAGGTAAGAATTCTTATACAGATTCATCTCTCTGGATTGACCACAGTTCTCATTTATAGAGAGTATGGGATGTAGTATACCCCGCTAAAAAGTATTTGGGAGAGAGAGTTCCTAATTCATAGGCTGATCATCAGATATTTCTAATCCCCGTAATTCCATAAGTGATTATCATTTTCACACTAAACTATTTTCATTCCATCTCACTGTCTTTCAGCCGCTATTCAAAAGTGATTATAAATAATGGGGCTATAAAAGCCATTCAATAATTAGGACACTCACTGGCCATATGCCCACCGCGACAATGGAAGGTGATTTATGTAAGGCAACCCCGTCACATCTGCCAACCTGGTTTCTCTCTGACGGGCTCTCCAATTGCAGATGAAAACATGGCTCTTAATAGCCATCTTTCTCTCAACTAGAGCATAGACTTGCGAGCCAAAGGGCTACAGCTTTTAAAATTTTATATACAAGGAAAGAAAACCAAACTCAATAAACCATTTTCTGTCTTGCCATTTCATGTACCCAGATAACAAGAGGGAAAGCAGAGAACATCATCAACTGGATCTGGTCAGAATCCTGGCCTTTGTCACAGAATGGGAAAGGCCTAAGTGAAATCCAAGGACAAAAGAACTCAGACCTCACTGGCCAAATCTCACCCCCTCAACACACAAGACTTCAATACACATAAGCTTAAGCCCATTGTATGATTCACCAAGTGTTTCTTAACCGGGTACCAGGGTTATATGGGCAGGAAAATTCTTTGCTGATGGTGGGTTTACCCTCTGGACCTCAGCAGTCCTGTTTTTGGCAGCTCCCAAATAAATGCCTAAAGTGCTCCCCAGTCATTGTGACAACCCTAGTGAGGCAGTCCCACCCTGGGAGATGGGTAAATGAATAGCAATCAGGAACAGTTATTCCTTAACTGTTGAATTTTCTTTTTTTTCCCATTTAGATCCAAGAGCATATTAGAAAAGAATATGGCAGAAAAACGTATTGGAGATGATTCCAAACTGCTAAGATCTGCTCTGCTCACACTTACATAACACACCTGTCTTCGAGTATAGGGGTACTGACCAAGAGGAAGCAGAGCTTAGTGCTGAGATGAGAGGTTTGCGCTAATCTTCACACTGGTCCAGCAGAGACCCTCTCTGGCAAGTCTCTCAATAGGAAACCCCTCCATCACTGTCTAGCCCATTGCTCTGGTTTACTGTGTTCACAGCCGTTATCATTCTTTGAAATGATTTATTTTCCTTTTTCTTGTTTATTACCTGTCCTCTCCCATCATGAGAGTTTCGCATGAGAGCTGAGACCCTCTCAGCTTAGAGGAGAAACTGGCATAGACCTAGTGATGACTAAATGAATGGATGAAGGATGAAAACACTAATTAAAATAATACACACAGTGGCTAATCCAGGACCAAGTAGACCTGCATTCCCATCCTGACTTTGCCATTTGCTACCTCCGTGTTCTTGGACAGGTTCCTTAATCACTCTGGGTCTCTGTTTCCTTACCAGCAAAATGGGGAAAATGAGTACATACAATACGGCTGTCAAGAGTAATAAATTAAAACATACAATGCAATGGTCAATAAATGTTAGCTACCCTCCCCCTGACGTGAAAGTAACATCTTTCAAAAAAAACCTTTCGTGGAATTCTGTTTGTCCTCAAGGACAGAAATTTTTAGAAGATTCATGATTATGACTGAATGTATAAAACAAGTTAAACAAGCTGACCTTTCCATATCACTAGGCTGAAAACTAATGAAAACTTATGTGCAATCACCAGATTGCTTTCACACACTGAACACTTACGGACAGAAGCGTTCGAAGTACACTCTATGGCCAAAGGTTAAGCAAGCAAAAAGACAGGATTTCCAGGTTTGTGTGGACTGTGGTGACAGTGCAGAGCATCAAACAATTGCCCTCCACCCTTCAGTCCAGCACCAGTTATTAGGAAATCTGGCATTCATTTTTTTTTTTTTTTTTTTTTTTTTTTTGCGGTACACGGGCCTCTCACTGTTGTGGCCTCTCCCGTTGCGAAGCACAGGCTCCGGACGCGCAGGCTCAGCGGCCATGGCTCACGGGCCCAGAGGCTCCGCGGCATGTGGGATCTTCCCGGACCGGGGCACGAACCCGAGTCCCCTGCATCGGCAGGCGGACTCTCAACCACTGTGCCACCAGGGAAGCCCCTGGCATTCATTTTTTATTTCAGCATTTATTTTAATGTTCTTCATATATGTGCTTTGTTGTTTCTTCATTATTTTAACTTGCATTACCCTGATGACTAATGATGTTAAGCATCTTGTCAGGTGCTAATGGACTGTCTATTCATTTGTGAAGTTCCTGTTCAAATTGTTTGCTGATTTTTTTTTATTAGTTTGGCTTCTTAATATCGACTTAAGAGTTCCTTATACATCCTGGGTACTAGTCCTTTGTCAGAAATATATTTTTGCAAATACCTTCTACTAGTCTGTGGCTTGTCTATTCACTTTCTTGGGGATGTCTTTTGATGAGTGGAAGTTTTGATAAATGATGAAGTCTCATTTATCAATTTTTATAGTTATTTTTGTCTTTATTATTCATTTGTTAAAGATGAGTCAGACAACAGGAACATGAAGTAGATAGAAGAACTCTGGGCAGTGGTCAGGAGACCTGAATTTAAAGTCTACATCTGTGTCATCTGTGTTTGGAAAAGTCATTGGTGAGGGCTAATTTTATGCGTCAACCTGACTGGGCCAGAGGTGTCCAGATATTTTGTCAAGTATTATTCTGCATGTTCCTGTGAGAATGCTTCTGGATGACTTTTACATTTAAACCAATATACTGAGTAAAGCAGATTGCCCACTCCAATTTGGGTGGGCCTCACCCAATCAGCTGAAAGCAAGCTGGACCAAAAGGGCTGACTCTCCAACAAATATGAGGAAATTCCTCCTGCCTCAGGCTTTGAGCTAGGACATTGGCTTTTTCCTTTTTTCAGACTCAAACCAAAACATGAGCTCTTCTTGTCTGAAGCCTGCCAGCCTTCAGACTGGAACTTACACCATCAGCTCTCCCTATTGTCAGGCCTCCAGACTAACTAAAACCATACCATCAGCTCTTCTGGGCCTCCACTGTACCAACTGTAGATCCTGGGGCTTGTCAGCCTACATAATTGCATAAGCCAATTTCTTATAATAAATTCTACATAAATAGATAAAATCTCCAACCCTAATACATCATCTACTTCTTCTAGCTCCAACACAGCATGTAGCATTCTAATAGGTACTTAATGAATGTTGCTGAAATCCCTAATAGATTGGCCTGGTTCACATATCTGTAAATAAATAGGCTGGATTTGACTATCTCAGAGATCTCTCCCATTCTAAAAATCTGATACTTATCTTCGTCTCACCTTTCTGTTCCTGCAAGGGCTTCTCCCTTGGGTGTCCTCTTGCAAAATTAATTCAGCTGGGCCTCAGAAAAAGTGACAAAGCATCCTCCTGGCTCATCAACTCGGCAGTCACTCTAACACGCCCCTACTACATATAAACCTGTTCTGGCTTGCTTCCCCCAACTTTGAGGAAGCAGAGTGCTAAGGAGTTCAGACAGTTCAAAGCTGTTTGACTGTTTACACACCACAGAGGTTGTAGCAGCTGAATTCTTAATAGCACAGGGAATTATACTCAATATCTTATAATAACTGATAATGGAAAAGAATCTAAAAAAGAAAAACATATATATATATAACTGAATCATATATATATCTATCTAAATCATATATATTATATATATATAACTGAATCACACATATATATATAACTGAATCACTTTGCTGTACACCTGAAACTAACACAACATTGTAAATCAACTATATTTCAATAAAAATTTTAAAAAAAGGATGCTAAAAACAAACCAAAAAACATAAATAAATGTAAAAAAAATAATAAATAAATAAATAACTTATATGCAGACATACTCACCCCACTTCTAAAATGACATTTAAAAAAATTGCAACAGACACCAAATGAGGCAGTAAACCCAATTACTGACTGCTGTTATTAGGCAAGCAAGTCACAGCTGACACTGCAGAGTTAGCAAAACACAGAAGGGGATCCAACATTTGTCAGAGGAACGAACAGAAGCATGTCAACACCTCAGCCTTTGGGAACCTCTGACACCCTCTCTTCCATTGCTTGATTTCAGACCAGTCCTTAGGAGACAGAAAATTATCTTTAGAAATTAAAGTGACTTTAAATAAATTTTGCAATGCCTTCTGAGACCAGCCTACACCCTAGGGAGATGACAAGCCACATTTGAGAACTCCTGCTTTAGAATAAGCCTATATGAAAAAAGAAAACTAGGTGATGTTGATTTAGAGTCACCATGAGAACCTGAAGGACTTGAATTCACCCGGCTTCCCTCACATGCCTCTAACAGCAAAAGCAGAGAGCTGCTCTCTACTTGGGACCTGGAATGTTCTAATAACAGGGAACCAGCCAGGCTTACTCAGAATTTAAGAGGTAACTGGACATTACCTGGAAGGGATGGCTATGAACCTTGCTGAACATTAGAATCACCTGGAGCACAGCTAAAATAATACCAGTGCTTAATCCCCCAACTCAGAGCAAGAATCTAGGGGAGGGACTGGGCATTGGTGGGGTTTATTTGTTTTTTTTTGTTTTTTCCATCTCCCCTAGTGATTCCAGAGTGAAGCCAGGGTTCTAAGCCTAGCCTACTTCTCTGATCTTGAATTCTCAGTGGACTCGCTAATTGTGAAAACATCTATGCAGAACCATCTGTGTATAGAGAATCCTGCAGGATCTCCTAAGATGAAGTACCCTGAGCTTCAAAGTAGAAATAAGACTCTGAGCCAGGAGCTGGGAGGGATGGGTGGCAGTGAAGAATATAAAGGGGAAAGGGAGCTAAAAAAAATAATAATAATTCCAACCCCCTCTTCGAGTCACAGCCCTGGGAATTTAAACTGGGTTTCTGCCTGCCCTGCCTAGGGAAGAAAACTCAAATAAGCTGGGTAGAAAATTCATCTCAAAGGATCAGGGGATGGCAGGTGACCTGGACTTTGATGTCTCTCACTGCAGCTCAGCCATCCTCTTGGCTTTCACACCAATTCCTGAGAAAAGTAATAAGTTACACATATTTAGTTTGAAGAACACATATCAAATGTAAAAGGTGGGAAAGGGGCTGTAATGGATGGCAAAGAACAAGGTGAGAAAGGGCGGGCTGAGAGCACAAATGCAGGGCTTTCCCACACTGAAATAATAATGCTGGTGTCTCAAAAGAGGTACAGGCTGGTTTTTGGAGCTGAATAAAGCACCGGCACATTTAGAAAGAACTAGAGAAGATGAAAGAACAAATAGAAGCCTCCCCCAAATTAAATACAACTCAAATGTGACTGCTGTGAATCGGGTAATTATTCTGTCGATGGATTCTACACTCAAGCTAACACTGAACCATGGACTGTCTCATTTCTTCAAGTGCCAACACCAAGTGAGGCTCTCAGCCACCCCCAGATCCTGATCAAGCTGTTCAGCGCTCACAGGAACAATCAATTTCCTTTAATGAGATACTATTCTGCCACTAGTCAGAGATATAGAAGCTACTACAATTATCCTTCTCTCCAAGGCTCCCGGGGAATAAGTGAAAAGGCTTTAAAATTGTTTTCATCAGCAACTACAAATATTTAACCCCGGAAGAAAACCCTTTCCTCATCCTGATACCAAAATTTTCCTTGAAGTATCTATGTACTTTCTTACCTTGACGTCTACCCTCCCTATAACCTTGATATGTAGGCTTTATTTATTTATACAAAAATCACACTGGTATCTTAAAAGTTGAAGCAAAATCAAATTATGAAAGTAAAGCAGTTACACTTTCATTGCTTTTTCTTTTTAAAAGAAGGCTACCTTAACATTTGCTCTTCTCCCCGTAATTAGAAAGAGAAAATGTAGTCAAACAGGCTTGAGCAGAAAAGGACTAAAACAGAAGTCCCATATATAAAAGAATAACAGCTAAAGAATAAAAGCTCCATCTCTCATTTGATAGGTATTACCTGCCTGAAAATTAAAACACACTTCGTGCTATCTCTAGAGAAGAATTCTGTTCCAGAACGAGGGTCTAATGTTTGAATTGTGCAAAGCCAAATCAGCCTGAAGAAACAGAAGGCTCTGCTAAGCTTTAGCAGAACAAGCCCTAACATAATACGCCAAGGAACACGTTTGACAAAACAGAAGTAGAAAAATATTTCAAAATCAGTTCTTGGCTTAAATCTAGCATTTGGCACCTCCAATAAACACAGAGAAGAAGAACTAACTTGGCTGTGCCGTGTGACTTTCTGAACTGCAGCAGGCCAGATGGTGGGGTAGACTATTCATTTCCCAGCTTCTCACCCTTTCTGCTCTTCCATTAGTGCCTCTACAGTTCAAGGTCCCTTAGAAGGGCTGGAAAGAAAATAACTGGATAAATGTGTATAACCAGTGTTCTGAGTAATTATTATCTCCTTTAAAACCATGCTGATAGCAAACATCTCATGCCAACTCAACAGTTCTCATTAATAAATGTTCTGGATTGTAGAGCCAAGTCAATGTTCCACCTGCAGGTCTATAAAAAGTAAAGCAGTGACATCTCCCCTTGTGGGAAGATGGGGAAGATGTGCATTTCCCTATTCCTCCCACTAAGTACAATACACCTTGCATGTCATCTATAAAGCAAACAAGAAGTCTCTGAAATGTAAACAGAAGAAGGCAGACCAGCTAGCAACCTCAGGAAAGACCTCAGCACACAGGTGAGTTCCATGGGTTTTCTTTACACCCTGTATAACCCAGCATTGGAGCTGAAGAAGCCAACAAACTGGTAAATGTCAATGGGTTCAGATGACAAGAGTCCAACAAAAGTCTGCTCTCTCTACCTAAAGAACAAGGTAATAGGTAGACTAGCAAGACAGAAGTGGTTTTTTGGTTTTTTTTGTTTTTTTTTCTGGGAAAGACCTTCAGAAGATGAAAAGACTGGGAGAAAATATTTGCAAACCACATCTCTGACAAAGGACTAGTATCTAGAACAGAGAAAAAACTACTACTCAACAGCAATAACACATAATTCAAGTAGAAAACAGGCAAAAGATAGGAACAGACATCAAAAAGATATCAAATATGAACATTTTACCAAAAAAGATATACAGATGGAAAATAAGCATATGAAAAGAGATTCAACATTATTAGCCACTAGAGAAATGCAAACTAAGATCATTAGATATCACTATACACCTATCAGAGTGGCTAAAATAATGACAACACCTAATGCCAGCTGGGACACAGAGAAAGTGGATGCCTCTTACACTGCTGGTGGGAATGCAAACTGATACAGCTACTCTGGAAAAGTCTGGTAGTTTCTTAAATACCTAAACATGCAATTATCATAGGACTCAGCCATGTACTCCTGGACATTTACTCCAGAAAAATGAAAAATCATGCTCACACAAAACCCTATACATGAAAGTTTACAGCTGCTTTACTTGTAATATACAAAAAAAATGGCAACAACCCAGATACCCTTCAGTGGCTGAATGGTTAAACAGAGGTGATAAATCCATACCATGGAATACTATTCAGCAATAAAAAGAAGGAACTATTGATACATGCAACACTCTAGCTGAAACTCCAGAGAATTATGATGAGTGAAAAATGTCGATCCCAAATGGTTACTTTCTGTATGATTCCATTTATATAACATTCTTGAAATGACAAAAGGCAGCAAGAAGCCAATCCCAAATGCTTACTTTCTGTATAACTGCATTTTCACAACATTCTTGAAATGACAAAAGGCAGCAAAAAGCAAGGAAGAGGTTCTCCCTTATAACCCTCCAGAGGGAACAAATCCCTGCCGACATCTCGACTTCCAACTGCCGGCCTCCAGAACTATGAGAAAATATATTTCTGTGATTTTAAGCCACAGGAAACTAACACACCAACCATATCAGCAGCCCATGGAAACCTGCTGGGAATCCAGATCCTCAGGTCCTGACCAGAGCAAAGTGAGTCACAATCAGCATTTAAGCAACACTGCCAGGTGATGAGAATGCAAATGAACTTTGAGGGGCACTAATATGAACTACTACGAGATTCTTTTTTTTTTGGCTGCACCGCACGGCTTGTAGGATCTTAGTTCCCGGACCAGGGATCGAACCCAGGCCCTCAGCAGTGAAAGCACAGAGTCCTAACCACTGGACCGCCAGGGAATTCCCTACTACACGATTCTTGACTCACCATAGTGATGACTTTGTACCAACGTGGAAAGCATTTATGATATCCCTGTATGTAAAATAAGCAGGGAACACGTTCGAAATTCCACATTGCCAATGGGATTTGTGTGTGTGCATACAAGTCAAGGCCTCGCAGGACATAAGCAAAACATAAAAAGAGCTGTTTGGGGACAGAAGGGTTGTGGCTCCTTCCCCCTCAAGACCCCCACGTCTTGCTCTTAACACTTCTTATAATTCTGCTAATATGGTATATGATAATTTTTCAAGAACATTTGACTTTTTTGCTTACTGCTTTCCTAGGATCATGATGACTTGGTGGAATGAAATCCCACACACTGGGCTAACCCAGGCTCATGAACAACCAGGTCTACAAGGGCCCTGGCTTGGTTTTAGCCAGTTCAACTACCCGCAAAAGGAACAACACAAAATAGTGGTCCAGAGGCTTCTTATTTGAAGGAACACCCAAAGCAGTACAAACACACTCTGGAGGTAAGGTCTACGTTGCCAGTAGAGTCATACTCCCTGCATGTCCAAAGTCTTTGGGTCTACACTTGCTCCAGGATACAGATCTGGTAGCAAGAGCCCAGTACTCACCGGAAACTCTCAGTGCCCTGACTGTGATGGTGGTTAGCAGGACATTACGGCCAATGTGCTTATACACTAAGCCCACTCTTCCAGCCACATGGCATCAGCAACACCAAACAAAGAAATCAACTGACTGTTAAGAGTGAGTCAACTTTTAAATTCTTTGCTTCCTTCTTTTTCTCACTGCAGGCAGACATCCCAAGCATGCCATCCTTGTAAATGGCACCAAGAAAACACCACCAGATTTTCAGAGGATCCAAGAGACAACCCTTGTCCCCTAGCTGAAAGCAACTATATGCTTCACTTAACCCCAAAGTTAATTCTTCAAATGATTTTTTACTACAAGCCAACTTCCTCCCACCCCCCATCTTAAAATGACTACATTTCAGATAAACTCTTCAGCTCATCTTTAGAGTATGTAGTGCCCCAGTTCAAACATGTTCCGGGAATATTTATATGTAAACATCTAAAAACCTATCTTCTTTAACTACTACACTGAAGGGAAAAGAAAAAAACACTTTAAAGGGATAATGCTAAGTTGGCTGAACAAAACAATATCTACTTCCAAACTTCAGCAATTATTTATACACATGCCATCCAAAATGAAAACTAAATGAGCTTTCTTATTGTTTCTATACTAGCCACACTCATGCTATGAAGTCATTATTTAAATATTTTTAAACTCTGATCATCAAAGGGTAGATAAATAAACACTCTTCTAAGAAAATTTGGTTTCACTTTCTATAAATGAAGTCACTTGCCATTATTTAAGTATTTCAAGAAGAAAGTGAGATTCATAGTCATTCGAAGTGAGATTCGAAAGTGAGATTCATAGTCATTCGAAGTGAATACCACCTGGAAAAAATAAAATTTTACTTTAATTCAGGGCTTTCAACCTTATATAGGGCCAGATAATTCTCTGTTGTAGGGGGCTGTAGGGGGCTGTGCTGTGCATTGTGGGATGTTCAACAGCATCCCTGGTGTCTACCCACTAGGTGCCAGATGCTACTACTCGTTTGCTGCCAGCTGTGAAAACCAAAAACATCTCCAGACATTGTCAAACATCTCCTGGGGAAAAAACTGTCCTCAGCTGAGAACCACTGCTTTAACTTAAGCAAAGGGCAGCCTAGTCGAATCCTGAGATGAAACTGAAATCTCCCTAGGCCTCTGTGGTTTAATGGTTTGCCAACGCAACAGAATGACTGTCGCCATTCAACTTCCTATGACTGCACTTTGGGAGTCATCCAAGTATTAGTAGATTTCATGCAATGCAAGTCCATGCATGAAGAGGCGTCAGCTTTACAGGGATTGAAATAACGGTGATGTTAACTGGTCACTGGTTTTTTAGAGACTGAACGTATGTGTAATTCTGAGGGCTGAAGCCAGTGACCAGAGTTACTATGAGGCATACCTGAAAAAGTCACTATGCCCAAAACATAGTGCAGTCCTGGCCAAAGTTATCATCAAAATATGACCCCCTATTAGCCTAAATTGCTGGAGTCTAGGAACTCTGAGTAGTTAGAAGTTCACCAGGTGAGCTCATTCATCCACAGAGGTCACCTGTGGTTATAAAATAAATTCAAGGGGTAAGCAACCCTGCATGTTATTTTTCTGTTTCTTTCCCAATGAAAATCTGCACTGGACTCACCACTTGGTGAGGGGGAAAGCGCACCTTCTTGTACCTGGAAGTCACCTTTATATATTGGCCTAGATAGAGAACAGACGGCAAAGGTAGCATCAAATTGTTCCAGAATGCAAAGATTTATCACTTGCCGTTATTCTGCTAAGGTGTAGATCTCGGGGGTCGCCGAATGGGGGGAGGGGGGGGGGGCGGCACAGAATAGAAACTGTTGTTGTGTGGTGTGTTCACAAGTTAATCAATCATCCCTAAAGTTTTCAACACACACACGGCAAGATACACAAAACTGAGGACAGAGAAATTTCCAGTAAAATTTTTAAATGGTGGAAGTAGAATACTAGCATATGTATTAAAGGTATAGAGAGAGCTGTGGAACGCTGACCCATGTGGAATATAAACAAAAGGAGAAGCACAGTTGTGAAGTAAGAGCGCCTGATAATGATCAGTGAAAAGGTTTCCTTGCCACTTTCAAATCAAAGGTTTCGTCAATAGTAAAAAGCTTCAAATTCACAGCTTCATTCAACTCACACTATTGAGTCTTGTTCTGTGTGCTAGTGACAAGAGTATTCACTGTCCACTTTTTGCCCTGAAGAATGTCGTTTTCATTCTGGGCATGGTGATATGCCAATATGCCAAATTTACCTGCTCTTACCTTTTCTTACCCAAAGTCACAGTATTAACCTGGGTCAGGGCATGAAATGCACATTTGTGTAGGAACCACCAACCCCTCTGCGTCCGCCTGCTCACTGCATTTCTTTTCCTAAATTTCTGAGTGTTGGGTCCCAACTATAAGAACACAAGCTATACTGACTTCATTGTCCCGTGGTTTGAGAAATGTAAAATCTTAAGCATGAAGCACACGTGGAGTGATACATGTATTTTGCAACTGTCAAATAACTTAAATTTCAATTTGAAAATGCTCTTGCTATCACCCCATTTCTTTCATATCAATTTCAAAAAGTGAAAATGGTCTCCTGCCTCAGAACAGCAAGCCCAGTTGCAATCATTACAGGAGTCTTTATAAGCTCCCTTTATTACACACAATGCATTTTCCTACCAGTGTGAAGGCCAGCGGGGGGGCTCTCATTCAACTCCCTGGCATTGGAACAGTATGATGACTGGGAATACAGACACAGAGAGGAGAGAGGCGGAGAAAAACACCATCTCACCACCTGTAGTCCCAGATGGCACTGGAAGACACTTCACTGAAAACCCATAAAGACTTTAGAAAATATAAAGTAATGCACTGATTAAAAGGAAAAAAATCTACATCCAGCCACACAGAGTTATGGTACAGATTATTACATACACAGTCAACTGTGACTTTGGAAAGAGAACCCAAACTCAGCAAAACACAGATGAGAAAATGAAGAGCTTTTCTGTTCTTCTTTCCACTAATGGTACAATGCCTACAGATTTTGTTAACTCACAGAGTTTTTCCATTTTGCTCACTTTGACATGTGGAGGAGAATTTTGAGTCGTCCTCATCCATCACCACGATGACTGCAACTTATTGCAGGACTGTGCTAAGTGCTTACATACATTATTGAATTCAATCCTGACCATTCTTTGAAATGGGAATTCTCATTACCTCTGTTTTAGGAAAGAGAAACTGAAGGACAGACAAGTTGAGAAAGTTGCCCAAGGTCACACAGCTTAGTAAGAGGTAGAAATTGGATTTTAACTTAAGCAATTCAGTTCCAGTGTCCAGGCTCTTTCACACTCTTGTGAAAAGTCATGTTATTCAGCAACGAAACAATCTTCCTAAGTTTTTTGGTTTTGCTCTTTTTTTAGTTTCTTCTCAAAGGTTGGCTGTACCTTGAGTCCCCTGACAACCTGGAAAGCTCTTGTGTCAAAGACATTGGAGCTGTCTGTGCATAAAGGCACGGGTCTTCTTGCCAACCATGGCAGATTTCAGTTTTGTGATAAAAACATAATCCTCTAGTGTCACCAACTCTGCATCAGGGAAAGAGAAAGGAAGTTTCAGAAGTGCTAAATTAAAAAAAAAAAAGTTTCCCTCAATATCATCACAGAAATTCTAGACCATATGTTGAGAAAATTCATTCTCCTTAACCAAAAGTCAGAAAACTTGCATTGATTTCAAAGCCCCTTTGCCTCTGATGCATTTTACTGTCTCTCAAACTACATATGACACTGACAGGATGTCAGCTCTGTTTGTGTTTTCCAGTTGGCCTCCCAGAAGGCTTAATATTGGAAATGAGGTGAAGTCTGGTGTCAGTTTTCAAACTAGATCTCAGATTCAAAGGGAGTCAAATTCTATGTGCCAAACGACCATTAAACACAGACCAATATACACCTCTTAAGCAATTTTCAATTCTAAATCTTATCCATATAAAATATTATGGAATATAAAAGAGGCTAATGGAATTAAGATAACTATCATAGGTAAAAGGACAAAAGAATCTTTTAGTACAAACTTCTTATTCCAGGGGGAGAAATGAAGAAGGGCTATCTCACAAAGAAATGGGAATAAATTAAAGAATATCTACTGTGTTTCACACCAAACATAGGCTATATCTGGAGGCATCAAAAAAGAGATACAATAGCAAACAGGATGATAAGGAGGCTAAGGATAATGATATCAATAGCTAAGGTTTATGGAATGCCTGCTACCTGCCAAGTATTGGACTAAGAACCTTGTATGTGGCCCTACCTTCAACCCCACCACATCCCTAGGAGGTAAATACTACTGTTAGCCCCAACGTAAAGAAAGGAAACAGAAACAGAGGCAGGTGTAGTGTCTTGCCCAACGTATACAGTCAACGTGGAGCTGGGATTCACCTCCAGAGCCTGTGCTAACAATGCGTCCCAGGTAAAACAACAGAACGTATGCCTCTGAATTAATTAAGAGGGATGGGGGAAATGCTCTCTACTTTGTATGTACAAGAGGCAAATGTAGCCAGTCACTGAGGGAGAAAGCTGCACTTATTTCCTAAATAAACCCCTCTGCTAAAGGGAACACAAAGCAGGAGCCCCAAGCAATTGGGAGCCAGTGCAGTGAACCGCCCCACCCCGCCCGCTTCAACAGCCTGGTTAAACTTTGGTTTCTATAAAAATCTCTACTTGGCTGCATCCTAATTAGCCTGAGCTTTGCGCAGCCAAAATCCAGGAGCAATGACTCTTTGCTCCCAAGTCTGGAGCAAAGCCCAATAAAAATCAAACCAACTTCCATAAAAGCCTGCAACAGAAGCAACAGCACTAAGACCTTGGTTTAAATCTTGACTCTGCCATTGAATGGCTACCTGCTACTGGGAAGGTCACCAATAGTCTGAGTGAAATTTCCTCATCTATCAAACTAGCATAGCAATACCTTCCATAGAGGGTCATTGTTAATTGAGATCATGCATGTAAAACGCTTACACCACATCTGATATACTTATCAGAGAATCATTGTGTGCACACAGAAAATCATTTGGAGTTTAACATGAATTCAGTATGTTAGGACTTTAAAATGATGTGGAAGCCACGCCAAGGAAAATTAGTGACTTAATCCTTTGTACCCTGGGGAAAGAGATTTAAGGCTGAAAAGAACAATTTCCATTGCAAAGGTGGAATGAGGTGAGGGTTTCTTAACATTAACCGATTCTGGTTCTTTGGCTCAAAATCACTTACAAAATCTTTCTTTTGGGCTCCAGAGAACTATATAGTTCTCTTTATAAATATCACTGTTGACTTTTCATAAGGATGTGATGAACCAAATACCAGTATGTCAGTGGAGGAATGAAAGCTCCAGTTTGCTATTCAGTCAAAAATCCAGTGGTCAAGTAAAATGCTATTTTCACAATCAAGTTTAATTTAAAAATGAATTTTTACCTTTTCTGTCCTGCAATACCATCTATAAGCACCAAGATTCCCACTTGCTAGTTACCAAATTAAGGTAATGAGCAAACGAATTCTACAGGATATCTCTTCTCAGATACTAATGTGCCTTTCTTTCAATTATCTAGGAATTTGGTTTAAATGCTGATTCTGGTTCCTTAGGACTGAGGCGAGCCGTGAAATTCTGAGCTTCTAACAAGCTCCCAGGTGATGCCAATGTTGCTGGTCCATGGACCACACTTTGAGTAGCAACGATGTGGGATACAAGTCATCTATCACGTGGGCTCATTCTCTCTCAAATCTAGCTTTGAATTTTTTTTATCAGCTCAGAAGCCACTTTTTGTCCTCCTACCTAAGTTTCTATCCAACGCCAAAACCAAATGAAATACCTTTGAAGTACAAAACTGTGTGGAGTCCAAATTTGAAGGTTTTCTGTCCCAGTACCTTGATATAACTACATCAGGATGAAGACAAACACAGTAACTACTAGAAATCAACCAGAACGTACATCCACAACTCCTTCTTTTAAGGATCAATGATAGTGGCTCCCTCTTTACGTGTCTCATGCCAGTCCTGTATACTCATCTAATCCTAACAACCACCAGGTAGGTCCTATTTATCTCTGTTTTGTAGAAGGGGAAAGTGAGTCTCAGCCAGATTCAATAACTTGCCCAATGTCACCCAGACAGGAAGTACCGAGCGTGTCTGACTACCAAGTCCAGGCTCATACCCGCTATGTTGTGATGTGTAATTATTCCAGAACTGCCAATTCTGCTTCTGGAGAAAATCCACACCAAACCACTCCCTGTGTTACAGTGATGTCAGCCCCAGGTGCTACCTTTCTCATCCCTCAAATTTCCAAATGAGTAGATGGTGAAGAAAGCAGGTTCCCAGAGTTTGGTTGGGTCTCTCCAGGTGATGGATTGAACCCATGGTTTATAGCCTGTCCAGAACAATACGAAAAAAAAACAGATTATAAATTGGCCACATAGAAATCACTCAGCTATCCAATTTAACTGCTATTTAGAAGAAGACTCCTCTGTGCTCTGTTGTTGGGTACATACAAGAAAGAGAAGGCATAGTTTCAGCCTCCAGGGGAACCCAACATTTTTGGTGCAGTAAAAGATCATTGATTTGATTCATTCATTCCAGAAATGTTCACTAAGTGACTATCCCATGTCACCCACTCTGCAGGGTCCTAGGGCTATGAAGGTAAAGACATCAGACAAGGGTTTCACCCTCTCTGAGTGCACAGTCAAGCAATAGAAATACACATTAAATGCACAATTATACAAATAATCACAATTGTGGCGAGTGCAACAAGGGTAAAGTACAAAATGCTAGGTGAGACACGGCCTTGTCTAGGGCCACAGACAAAAAACATCCTAGAGAACTCAGGCAAGGTTAAGACAAACATGCAAACACCCATACTTATTCACCTTTGGGTGGGGCGGTGTCTAGCTATACAAAGTGACTGTCCCTTGACTACTCTGAAATCTATACATTCACTGGTAATGAAGAACATTATTGTCTTTTGAAAAAGTTTCCAGATCTCATTAGGGGAAAGTGGGCCAGATTTCTGCTCTTATCATATGATTATTTCAAACTATACTTAAAATCACAGAAAGCGGGAATGTCAAAAAGTTTTCTGACGTCTTCAATTATTCTTTTCACTTTCATATTAGACAAATTTTGCTGTAATGAAACAAGATTAACAAGGAACATCATCTCCATGATGTCTAGTCTTCCATAACAAGCTATTACAACATGATAGAATCATCTATATGATGCCAAAGAACCAATTATTACTAGAATTTAATTCTGGGAATAAGAATGGTGGGGGAAACGCATCAAGTTCAAACAGACACACACTTATCAAACTGGCACCTCACAGGCACATCAAACAAAACACTAAACTACAATCCAGGATTCCAGCATGAATACTCATTTTTCTGAGGCAAATTAGGCACCCTTCAGGACACAGAACCATTTTCCCTGACATCAGTTTAGAGCTCTAGAAAATAAAAAACAAATTGCAAAGCTCAGATGTCTGTCTTCTACACATTTGTGCACTGGGTGGTTTGCAAAGAGATTAATTGTGGGTATATATCCCCATGGGGGTAGAACTAGGCCTTTTCGAATCCCCAGTCTCAATCTAGAATCAGTGGGGAGAAAAGCAAATGTCAAAGCATACCTCCATTATCCTATGTAAATTACAGAATAAATGATTTCCTGTCAACAAAGTGAATTCTGTATGTTGTTTTGGAAGGGGCATCTTATTAAACACACAAGTCATCTTCATAATTAAACAAGGACAAATTCAGCAGAAAACAGCCATTTAAAATGACCTCTTGGTTTTTCAGAAAAACAGCTGGAAAATTAACACTCTAAAATATATGGGGAAACAGAAACCACAGCAACACATCAATAAGCAAAAGGCTCTGCTGCATAAGGGTTATGACTGGACTCAGGTCAAGACTTTTGAGTTGGAATCCCTGTCCTGCTCCTTCCAAGATGGGAGACCTTGGGCATCTCATCTCTGGGCGTCAGTTTCCCCATTTGAAAACAGAGGATGACAGACTTGTTAAGATGTGAAGCATATGAAGTACATAACCTGGCACTTGGTATTAGTAATCATGACCTGTTACTTCTAGTCTCATAATCATCTTTGTATTTTTTTATTATTGCCACCAAGAGAGCAGGCCATGGACATACTGAAAAAACAGGAATTACCAAGAACTCCACTAACAAATTCAGGATAGAAGTTCAATCAGAACAAACCAAAAGGTGAATTAAAGGAAAAAAAAATTAAAATAGTCATTAGATTGGATCCATTCCCCTCAGCCCCACCATAACAAGTAGGACCTATTCAGTCCAAGGAGAAATCAATTTGCCTCGACCTGATATGCAAATGAGCACTCTAGCCTGGTTTTACATGAAAAAGTACTTGTCTAAATTAGGGATCAACAAATGTTTTCTATAAAAGGCCACACTGATTATTTTAGACTTTGCAGACCATATGGTTTCTGTAGCGACCACTCAATTCAGCCATTTAGTGTGAAAGCAGCCACAGACAATGCATGGATGCGTAGGCATGGGTGTGTTCCAATAAAACTTTACTGAAATGGGGGCAGTTTACCAACCTCTGATCTTAATGGAAGTTTGAGAGGTCAGAATGGTAGGTATGTGTTTGTTGTTTTTCTAGCTGCTGGTTCTGTGGACTTGCTGTGATTTCGGGGGCCGGGGATGGGGCAGGGAATGGGTGGAGCAGAGATGTGGGGTGCTGGGCAGAGCACTGCAACGCCTGTTCCAGAGAAGGACGAATCCTGTACCAAGCACAGACTGGGGGTTCAATAAGTATGTCTGCAGTGTGCTACGTCTTTAACAAATAGGGAAAAGGTGACAGAGTGAGACAAAGGGAGGGACAAATATGAACTTAAGATAGCAAAATGTCAACATCTGTGAAATCTGGAAAGTCAGAATCTGAGCATTGGTTATCTGTGCTTCTCAGACTTCCGGAAGAGAAGGGTAGTTTTAAATGTCCAACCTTCTGCTGCCTGATACTTCTGTATATGCAACAGAAGCACCACAGGATGGGCCAATTGCTCTCACAATGCCTAAACTCTTCCTCCCACCT
Source organism: Aethalodelphis obliquidens (assembly GCF_003676395.1). NCBI lineage: Eukaryota > Metazoa > Chordata > Mammalia > Artiodactyla > Delphinidae > Aethalodelphis > Aethalodelphis obliquidens. The sequence goes on from NW_020837966.1 coordinate 13,665,786, forward strand.
TCTTTACTGGCCTCCTTCTGGACTGATAACAGTTTGCAGACTGGCACCAGTCCACAGACCACACTGCGAGCACTGCTTATACTATTTTCTGGTTTTTTCCTTATGTTTCAAATATGGCACAATTGAAACTTTTAAAATAATAAAATCAGAAGGGAGGAGATACGTCAAGGATTGAGTCTTAAGACTTGGAGGTCATGAAGCCAATCTGCGGACACACCAAACCAAAGGGCTAAGTGCCTTTGTAGAATCTTCCACTCCTATACCAGGGTTCAGGAGGGTGAGGTAAGTCATAGTACCTGACCTCAGGGAACTGTCAGTTTCGTTTAGGGTTTTTTGCCCTGGGCACTAGTGACATTTTGAACTGGATAGTTCTTTGCTGTGGGCAGCTGTCCTGTATATGTAAGAGCTTAGCAGAATGCCTGGCCTCTACCCACTAGAAGCTAGTAGCACCTCCTCCAGTTATGACAACCAACAAAGGTCTGCAGACATTGCCAAATGCCCCCTGATGATCAAAATCACTTCCATTGTGAACCACTAGCCTAAAGCAAAGGAATGATAATTACAGTTAACAAGAACTATAATATGCCAAGTGGTGAGGAAAGCATTTTAACCCCAAAATGTTAAATCCTCATGGAAACATACTGTAAATGCTGACTAAGTGATATTTATGATTATTAGGAAAATGGTAGGCTGCATTCATACTTCTCCATAACATTGCAACTGTTCCCAACTGTGTTGGGCTTCAGAACTAACCAAATTCTGTCACCTATGGTATGTCATGGAATGCTCACCGCAGCCCTGTTAAGTACAGCTGAACCTCGATCAGCCCAAGTTTGAACTGGGTTGATCAACTTACATGCAGATTTTTTTTTCATTGATAAATAACTAAGTTACTACATGATCTGGTTGAATCTGTGGATGTGGAACCAAAAATACTATAAAGTTATACATGGATTTTCAACTGCACAGAAGGTTGGTCCCTCCTAACCTCGGCACTGTAAAATAAATGTAATTATTACAGTACGTACTGCACAGAAAACAGTTCCAGAGAAATTAACCCATTTGCACGAAGTAGTTCTATACCCCAGTTTACTCCAAGTCTAATATCACCACCAATAATACAAAAGGTAACATTTATTGAGTATGCATATATGTAAACTATTGTTCTAAGACTTATCTCATTTAATGCTTATGACAACCCTATGAGGGGGCATCTGATATTGCCACATTTTATAGAAGAAAAACCGAGGCTAAGAGAAACTAAATAACGTGTCTGAGGTTACACTACTCTCAGACTAACTGATGGAAGAGGGATTTGAATTCTGCCACACCAGTGGTTCCCCAATCTAGCTTCACATGGAGAAATACTGTTGCTCCTGATAATTTATGGAGTAGATATTTGTGAATTCACCTATTTGTAACCCCAAAAATCAATACTTGTGGCACTCTCCTGGTGAGTCACAGACACACAAGGACCAGTGAAAACTTTTAGTTGACCAACATGCATGCTACAGGAGATCAAACAAGGTGATGCTCTACCTTCTTATTTCAGCTCTCAAAGTATAAACAAGTGTCCTTTTCATTGGCATCTATGCCTTTTCCATGGCATCTATTAAGTGCCATGTTTTCACATTTTTGTGCTTTTTGATATGACTTCAAAGGAACCCTCAAGTGTACTGCTAAAAGGCTGTCTCGTGTCCCAAAGTGCATGAAGGCTGTGATATGCCTTACAGAGAAATTATGCTTTAGATAAGCTTCATTTAGGCATGAATTGCAGGTGGCCCTGATCATCCGCAGATTCAACCAACCTCAGGTCAAAAATATTCAAAAGAAAAAATCCCAGAAAGTTCCAAGAAGCAAAACTTGAATTCGCTATGCACCAGAAACTATTTACATAGCATTTACATTGTATCAGGTATCATAACTAATCTAGAGATGATTTAAAATACATAGGAGGAAGTGCCTAGGTTATGTGCAAATACTATTCCATTTTATATAAGTATCCTTAGATTTTGGTATCCCCAGGGCAAGGGTCCTGGAACCAATCCCCCTCAGATATCGAAGGACTGTATAGTGCTGTTAGCCATGAGTTCAAAAGAAAGGCACATCCAGAAAAAGAAAGAGAATATTTGCCCATCTGTACATGAGGCTACTCCAAAGAGTGTTAAAAGTAACATTTATAGTGCATAATAAAACTACAGAAAAATAGAAAAGTGGCTGTATTTGTGAGTTCTTGAGATGACAACTGATTAGAAAAAAAAAAAGCATGGTAGACAGCACTGTGAGACTGAAAGTCAAAGAAATTTACAGTCACATTATCCAGGGTTAGGAAATTATTAAATCTTTCTCATTTCCTGTTCTATTATAAAGAAATACTACATACATGATTTTTAGAACTATATGTTACATAAAGTGTCTTTAAACAGAAACACAAATAAAATAAGGACATGTACTGAGTGACTGATGAAAATGTGACCAGAAGCTTACAGGAACCTAACCCTGTATTTCCCCTAGGAGCAATGGTCAATGTTTGCAAATTCAGCATTCTGGCAACTGTACAGAACATAACTACTGCAAATAACAAACATCAACTGTTTTTAGACTACTTTTAGAAATCACACATTTCTAAGTTTCACCTCAGTGCTCTGAATTAAAATTTTCAGCACTGGGGTCCATAAATCTAAATGTTTGAAAAGCTTTTCATCCAGACCTGTGTTTATGAAAAACTGGGATAAAAGATGCTCTCTAACAAAATTTAACTATTCATCCTAGCTTTTGGCATCACCCTGAATTCAATGTGAATGGCACAGAGAGTTGCCTACAGTCATACAAGCTGATGTTGTGAAACTATTCAGATCATATCTTTGCTACCAGGCGACAATTTACCTAAACCATTAGGAAAAAAAATTCCATCACCTTCCATATGGTCATTCAAAAAGTAGTCCCACCTCAAATTCCAGACAGAAGTCTATTTGCTATGGCAGAAGGCTTCCCGTACTAACAATAGTTACACTGACTCGTGTTTATCAATACGTAACAGGGATTCATCATCAACTCCTGGTCACTCTCAGAAGTTTAAATTTCCCACCCCTTGAAAACTTTGCATTTGCGCACGTGTTTACCATGTACTAATACATTAGTAATCAGAGCAGTACACAAATGACAGGACTATGAATAATGACTTGGAAATGTATTTTCTTTCTTTTTTTTTTTGGCGGTGCTGCGGTGGGAGCACGGAGCCCTAACCACTGTATCACCAGGGAATTCCTGGAAATGTATTTTCTTAAGAGAATGATGACTGACTCCTGCTCAGTGTGGATCTCAGGGTCATCCCCAAATGTCCAGTAATTTTTATCTTCAATATAGAATTCCCCAGAGGCTGTTCTACTGAACACAAGTCCCATAAAATTCTTTGAGAAGAAAGACTTCTATGGCAGGTGAGTCTAGGAAAATTGCTAGGTAAAACCTTGCAGACATTCCATCACATATTAGTGTAATAAAAGCTCAGAAAGTCCCTAAAGGGAATATAGGAGGGAAACATGTCTAAAATACGGTTCAATAAGCAGTTCCCAGGCTTAGGTGATGATGGATTTCTTTTAAAACTCCAGGGAACCATGTTGTTTGAATATCTTGGTGCCAGAGGCCACAGAGAAAGATAAAATCATCCACCACCAATGGGCCCTTAAGTGCTCTCATGGATCCTGTAAGACTCCTCAACATAAGGATTCATCGCAGATCAGTCCCTACCCAGCTTTGAGTCCCTTCAGAAAGCCCACAGCGGCCCCATTTGCTGCATGACCACAGTTAAGGGTCCTCAGGGGGAGATGAGCACTGGTCTCACTTCCCTTTTCTCCCTGACAATATCCATCGAAACCAGACAATGCGATCCAGGTTTAGTCTTTGAGAAACACCTACAACTATCCCACGGGGAGAGCTGAGCATGACAAAAGAATGGTCTTATACAAGAAAAACGGCAGTGTCCTTCCTGTTTGTCCACATGGAGTACAAATGGCCTTCCCTCTGCCTCGAGTCAGAACAGAGGGAAAAAGTCTTCAAAATAAGATAATTTCGTTTTCAAAAGGCCTTTATTTAAGTAATTTGGTGACATTAGGAGAGATTCCATAAAGAAGGAAGCAATGGGCTAGGCCTTGAGGAACAATTCGAAATGGACAAGTGGGATTAGAGTCTTTGGGGATATGGGAGGGGGTGGTTTCACTGAGGTTTAAACAGGATGCACAAATGTAATGCAGAGAAGAATTCGGTTCTTCAAAATTCCACAGCGGCCAGCTCCTGTGAGACAAGCAGCCAGAAGATAAAACTTAATTTTACCTTCCGAAGCCATCAGAGACACGCCTGCATGAGGAGCGTGATGTATTCCTGGCATTGGCAAGGGAAGGAAGAGCTGCATGTGTGGGAGAAAAGAGAGAGCCAGGAGGAATGCGTGCCTTTCAGAAGTAATTCTGGACTCCTTAGAGCTTTCTGAGAGATGACAGTATAATGCTGAGGTGCCGGGCATGCACTCTGACCCCAGGCTGCCTGTGTCTCCAACCCAGCTCGGCCATTTACCAGCTGTGTGACCTTAGGCTAGTTGCTTAAACTCTCTGTGCTCAGTGTTCTCACCTGCAAAATGGGGATGACAGTAGTACATCTACCTCAAAAGGGCTGACATGAGGTTGAAATGAGCTAATACACTTGTAACACTTAGCTTAGTACCTGGCACACACCAGGGCCGTTAAACAGCTGTGTACTAGGGACTTCCCTGGTGGTGCAGTGGTTAAGAATCTGCCTGCCAATGCAGAGGACATGGGTTCGAGCCCTGGCCTGGGAAGATCTCACATGCTGCAGAGCAACTAAGCCCGTGCGCCACAACTACTAAGCCTGCGCTCTAGAGCCTGCAAGCCACAACTACTGAAGCCTGTGCGCCTAGAACCTGTGCTCCGCAACAAGAGAAGCCATTACAAGGAGAAGCTCGCACACCGCAACGAAGAGTAGCCCCCCACTAGCTGCACCTAGGGAAAGCCCACGCGCTGCAACGAAGACACAATACAGCCAAAAATAAATAAATAATCAATTAATTAAAACAAACAAAAAAAACAGTTGTGTACTGGAGCTGATGTGTACTGGTTCACGAGAGCCAAATCTTCTCCCAACTCCCTATTCAGTGACATCAGTCATCCTCTGCCAAAGCTAGAGTCAATGTTAAACATTTACCAGCACATCATGTTTATATACATGCACACACACACGTGTATGTATATACATGTAACTGCATACATGTGCATGCATATATACATACATAAGTGTTTGCCATCATTATTATTATCAGTACTAAAATTTTTTTTTAACGTGACTCAAGCAGAGACTAGGTCATCTGTATTCCTGTCTTTTACACAGGTTACATGGAAATTCTGAGTCTGCCCTCAATTCTTCAACCCCAAAACAAATGCTTATGGACCACCCACATGTCTGGCACAGGCCTAGTCATTATGGGTTACAGAAGAGGTATAACAAAGGTCTTTGCCCATAAGGAGTTTACAACCTAGCTAAAATTGTTTGCAGAGAAAATGCCACAAGTAAAACCCAAACTCACCTTACCTCCCCTACCCAGTCACTCCTTATTCTCTTCTTACAGGATTAAAGGAAGTGTAAGCAGGAATCTGGCCCCAAGTAGTCAGTGAGCACTATCTTCCCTGGGATCATTTTGAGCACCGCTGGAGCTTATCTGTTCTCACTCCTTCCCCAAGGAATCCCAGCTCCCTCCACAGTTGATATGGATCAATACAGCCTGAGGCTGTGCATATTTTCGACTCATCATTCCTACTAGATATGTACAGAAAAACAGCCATGGTACACACACACACACACACACTCACTCACTCATATTTTTCAAGTTAATAAAAATCAACAAGAATGTATTAAGCCCCCAGAATGTGCCAAAGTGCTTTTTGTAACTTTCCACCTTTCGAGGGTATTCCCTCACAGTTTTTAGCTATGTCTTATGACGTTGTATCAAAACTAAAAGTCATGCACTGTAATGATAACTGTTAATCATAACACCGAATGTTTACTAAGAATTTACTATCAGGCATGAATTCTTCTTAGCGTTTTACATTATCCTGTGAAGTATCCTGTTAATATCCCCACTTTACAGGTGAGAAAAATGAGCTTCAAGGGATTAAGTAACTTGCCTAGGGCCACAGAGCTGGTAAGAACTAAAATTCAATCTGGAGATTGGCAGACTCTAGGCCCTGTGCTATAAATCCCAGTAAGTTAGGTGCTTCTCAGTTTGGGCACTAATGGCACTTCGGGCTGAGTAATTCCTTGCTGTGCACTGCTGTGCGTTATAGGTGTTTAGCAGCATCTCTGGTCTCTACCAACTAGATACCAGGAGCCATTCCCATTTGTGACAATTAAAAGTGTCCTGGTAAGAACCAGTCTCACCCAAATGAGTTTGCTGTATGCCCCCTGTGAGTCAAAATCGTCCCTGGTTGAGAAGCACGGCTGTAAATCAGGAGAAACAGAATAGAATTCCTTAACCTGGCTATAAATTAGAAATACCTGTGAGATACTTTTAAAAATAAGAATAGAATTGCAGACACCAAGCCTTACCATAATCTCTAATTTCTAGGGGTCTGGCATAATGGTTCATGAAAAACTATAACAGGAGACATCTGCCCCCCATTAGTTGTGTCACGTTGGGAAATTACTTGCCTTCTCAGAGCCTCAAATCCCTTTTCTGTGAATTGAGGAGACACAGCTAGACTGTATGGAAGACATCTCCATAGCTAACAATCCATTCTGTAAAACCACGTGATACCCATCGCTTTACTCCTTCCCAGATTTCCATCCCACACTGTACACAGTGGATCAAATTCCCAAAGGAGAAAAGTTTGTACAACTCCAATATTCATAGAACTATGAGCAATCTGGCCAAAGATAGATTCCTTGACAGAAATACAATCTATTCGGGGCTTCCCTGGTGGCGCAGTGGTTGAGAATCCGCCTGCCAACGCAGGGGACATGGGTTCGGGCCCTGGTCCGGGAGGATCGGACATGCCGCAGAGCAACTAAGCCCATGTGCCACAACTACTGAGCCTGTGCTCTAGAGCCCGTGAGCCACAACTACTGAGCCCATGTGCCCCAACTACCGAAGCCTACGCGCCTAGAGCCCGTGCTCCGCAGTGAGAAGCCACCGCAATGAGAAGCCCATGCACCGCAACGAAGAGTAGCCCCTGCTCGTCGCAACTAGAGAAAGCCCGCGTGCAGCAGCGAAGACCCAACACAGCCAAAAATAAATAAATAAAATAAATTAAAAAAAAAAAAAAAGAAATACAATCTATGCACTGTAGACACAAAGCTGGGGTGAAATCACTGCTGGAAAAAGGCTAGTTTCCACTTCACATCTGAGGGAGATGAAAGTTTAATCCCAAATTAGAAATGCAGCCATCCATTATGCAAAGTATCTGCTGCATCCCTGAGAAAAACAATCCCCCAAACCAGTATTACAATAAACTGTATTCACCAGAAATCTTTGACTTGAAGAGACACCAGGAAATGTGCTCACGCTTTTGGATTCACGAAATATGTTCATGTCATTTACGTAATAGAATGCAAAAGAAAAAAGTGGACATCATCTACACTATAGACTTGCAGGCATTAGTTTGAAAATCCCAGATCCTATCCCCAACCTGACAAAATTCATTCCATGACAAAAAAGTACTTTAGAGAATCAAGCTGTCATTGCTCTATCTGTATATACTAGTTAGGTGCACAAGTAGAAAACTGCTGGGAGATTTTACAAAGAGCTTTAAAAGAAGCCATGTTTCTTTGCTTATACCAATTTGTGTATAATCTGCATGTTACATCAGTTTACTGTCACTTTTACTTCATATGCCCACGTGCAGAAATGGAATGAAAATGGTTACATTTGAAAGTGTCTGGAGCTGTTAAAGTAAAAAGGAGAATAACCATTCTGCCATTCTTCAAGTAAGAGGGGAAAAAAGAAACCCTGCAAGAATGTTGAATAGAAGGGAATCTGCAGGAGGTCCAGAGGAGAGGGGAGAGTTCCTGTATTATAATAACACCATGATTCGGTCTTCTGCCCAGAAATTAATTGCATGTTATCAGTTAATTAAGAGATGATCAGATACCGCTAAATCAATTTACGAGAAACTGATCTCACAGGAAACAGACTTGTAGCTGTAATTGCAAATCCATTCCTTTAAATGTGTACTACCAAGGACACTATCAAGACAGGTCTTATTCAATATTAAAGTGTGAAAGAAACTATTCCAACTTTCTTGGCAAGCGCGGAATTACAGAAGAAGGGAACCAACTGATCTTCAGTGGCATGCAACCAGGCCATAAACAAGTATGAAAAATTGCTTTCTTCTAGCCCAGCTTCTCTATTGATGTGTTAACTAGGTTCGAAAGAGGTGAGTGCTAAAAAATACTTGTGCCCAAGCCCAAAGGGGCATCAACTAAACGACCACTACCATCATCTGTTGGTGGTTGGTAGAGTTGCACTTTTACTCCGCCTCGCAGTTTCTTTGTTCACATTGGGTCAATGTTCCTTAACTGAAATTTTACGTGTGGAGGAGCATCTTCATAATATCCTTAATGATGTAATACAGAAGTCCTTAACCATTTCTCCTAATATCTGTACCCCCTTATGTATTTGGAAACTGAATGAATTCCCTGTAGTGACCTGGAGGTAAAGCCACCTCAAATTTCCTGATGTCTCATATTTTATCTTAAAATTTCATATGAATTTTATGCTCAACACCAGAGTAGTTGACTCTCAGTTCTATATAAAAACACTCAAGATTATTCACAGTTCAACTTCTTATATTTTATCACCACATATTCAGGTTAAATTGATGATTCATGTGGGTGTACCATATTTAGCCCCTGGTTTCATGTAACCCTGGATACTTACAACCCCCAGAAACACTTTTGCCCCAGTTTGAGAAAAAGCAGCATGAATTCAAGCTCAGCTCTGCCACAGCCTGCTGTGTGCCTGCACTGAGCCTGTTTCCTTACCTGTAACCTAAGGGTCTTGGACAGGATCTCTAAGGGTACTTCCACCTCGGCAGCAATGACAAGCACATCCCCAGACATAAGCCTCACTCCTCTCCCTCTATTGGTGAGACATAGGTACACACTTTTATAAAATGTGGGCACAGAAAAATGTAATAATATTGTTATTTTATAGAGTATATAACTAAGTCAATAAATACTACAGATATTTCCCATTTCATCTGTATTAATAAAAGTGTCTGTATTCAAGTTGGCAAAATAAAAGCCCCCTACATTCTTCTCATTAGCAAAATGGGGAAATGCCTTATATGTAGGGTCACCTCATATTTATATATACAAGAAGTCAGTAAGGCTAGACTTGGAATTCAAGGCTGACACAAAAGACGTTAAAGACGTAAGGGAAGATCCAAAATGTACAAAGAACTCTTAAAGCTCAACAATAAGAAAATAACCCAATTAAAAATGAGCCAAAGGTCTTAAGAGACACCTCACCAAAAAATATATACAGATGGCAAATAAACACATGGGAAGATGCTCCACATCTTATGTCATCACGGAAGTGCACATTAAAACAACGCAAGACCCCTATACACCTATTAGTATAGTCAGAATCTGGAACACTGACAACACCCAATGCTGGCAAGGATGTGAAGCAACAGGAACTCTCATTCATTACTGATAGGAATTTAAAAAATGGTACCATCACTGCGGAAGACAGTTTGGCGGTTTCTTACTCAACCAAACGTACCCTTAGCATATGATCCAGCAACTGTGCTCCTTCGTATTTATCCAAAGGAATTAAAACATTAGGCCCCCACAAAATCCTGCACACAGATGTTTATGGCAGCTTTATTCATAACTGCCAAATCATGGATGCAACTGAGATGTCGCCTAGTAAGAAAATGGATAAGCTGTGACACAATCAGACAATGGAATATTATTCATCACTAAAAATAAGCTATCCAGCCATGAAAAGGCAGGGAGGAAGCTTAAATGTGTATTACTAGGAAAGAAGCCAATCTGAAAAGCTATATACTGTATGATTCCAACTCTATGACATTCTGGAAAAGGCAAAACTAGGGACACAGTAAAACATCAGTGGTTGCCAGGGGTTAAGGAAGCGGGACAGATGAACAGGCAGAGCACAGAGGATTGTTAGGGCAGTGAATATACTATATGATACTGTAGTGATGGGTGGATACATGTCACTATACGTTAGTTCAAATCCATAGAATGTACAACAACAAGGGTGAACCCTAATGTAAATTATGGACTGTGCGTAATTATGACTTGTCAATGTAAGTTCATCAATTAAAGTTCATCTCCCACTCTGGAGGGCGATGGTGGTAATGGGGGAGGCTATACATGTGTAAGAGCAGAAGGTATATTATAGGAATTTTGTATCTTCCTCTCAATTTTGCTGTGAACCTAACACTGTTCTTAAAAAAAAAAAGTGTTCAAAAAAATATATATATACACCTAAAGAAAAAGGATGTTAAGTAGCTTAGATTTCCCCACTTGGTGGCCTGTGGATTTTTCACATTCTGACAAGCCCAACAATATAATGCACCAGCACAGAGAAGCCAATCACAGCCCGATCAGCGTGAGGTCTTCAGCTCAGATTCTTGCAAACACTGAAGAATGCAAGCCCTCAAACGTATTTTCAAGAACAAAAACCAGGCGTTTTATTTCGTCCCTATGATCACAGACAGTCCCAATCCCATGAGGTGCCTGTGAAACTCCACATATGGGAAGTATATTTTCAAGGAAAAGGCCAAAGTGTCAGAGGCAGTGATCATAAGAATAACCCTTTTTTTCTCTCTTTTTTACTGACACGATTTAGCTTTCCCTCGTTTTTACAGCAGCTATTTCCCAGATTTCATGTTCTGAGACAATTTTCAACACTACCTTTTCCCTAGAGTCACCACCAAAAAAAAAAAACCACAACTGCAGTGTGCCCCTTCACCTTGGTACTATTCCCTCTACAGCCCAGCTCCAGGTGTTCTGTGGTTTGAGGGCTGCCCACCACACAACCTGCTCTCTAATTCTAAATCTGGTACACTTCCCAGTCACATCAGCAGTCTACATTTGTACGACAGCGAAGGCTTCAAGCGATTAATCAGCTGCAAATCAAATATTAAAAATGAGGATTCATCTCATTACCGCAGCACAACAGATGCATTTAGTGTTAATAAATAAACTGCAGACTTCCTGCAGACACTGTAAAGTGCATTCCCAATTTGTTTTTGCGCTGGGTTCCTAATAGAGAGGAGGGAGAGTGCCACTGATATTCTAAGGCTGCACTACCCACGGATGCAAACAGCCAGCTCTGCTGTGTCTCACCAGATAAAAGATTCAGAAATTAGAGGGGGAGAAGCATTCTGACCTGATGCTCTCTGATCTTCCTAACTAACCTTCAACCATACCGTCAGTCTCAATCACATCATGTGGGCACTGAGATTCATGTGGCCAAATAAAAATAAGATTACGACATTCATTAACATGTGTGATGGAAGGGTAGATGAAAAGCTCCATATGTTTAGAGTTTTCAGTATAATTTAAAACAGCAACGTATCGGCCTTAAAAATGGAACCCCCATGGTCTCCAAACTTCAAGGATACTGGAAGATGCTTGCTTTGAATAAATCAGTTTGGAAAGCTGCAGTCATCAGTCTCAAAGTAATTTCTGCCAAAGCATAAATGGCTACTTACACACAGTATATTTTTTAAAAGGTTTTTAAACTACTTGAAAAAGTTTATTAACAGTACATTATAGCACATGTACAAAGGTTACCTATTCGGGAACTTGTGAAAAACAGAAAGAGATAAACTCATAGAAAGTCATACAAAAGTAGAGCACAGTGAATTCAACAGCATATTAAAAACAAAAGCAAACCCACCGTGAGCCAAGTAGGGCTAGAGCCAAAAATTCAAGGGAAGTACAACAGAAAGATCTTTGCAGTAGTTCATTACAGTGGTAGAGCCTCATACCCACATCTGACTTAGAAATTTCAACTGTGTAACTGAGCTCAAAACAATAATAACAAAACCAAGAACAACTGTTTTTGATAAAAGATGGTTCTTTAACACAAGCCAACCAGTTCATGAGATTCATTCAAAGAAACAATGATCTAAAGTTTAAAAAAAAAAAGGAACAATAATCTATTCCAATACTGGAGGGAAATTCAGCTGAGCTGTTCTCACTAAGAAATACTAGAGCAGAAGGAGGGATGATATGATGGGTTTTCAAAAGCAAATATGGCAGTATAAAACTTCCTTGACTTGCAGTGGGATTATGTCCTGACTAATCCATTTTAAGTGTAAAATATCATTAAGTCTAAATGAACTCAATACACCTAACCTACCAAACATCATAGCTTAGCCTTGCATACCTTAAATGTGCTCAGAACACTTACTTTAGCTTATGGTTGGGCAAAATCATCTAGCACAAAGCCTGTTTTATAATGTAGTGTTGATATCCCATGTAACTTGTTGTCTACTATACTGAAAGTGAAAACAGAATGGTTGTCAGGGTGCAGAATGGTTATAACCGTACTGGTTGTCTACCTTCCTGATCGCATGGCTGACCGGCAGCTGCAGTTGCTGCCACTGCCCAGCATCACAAGAGAGGATCACACTGTATGTCACTAGCCCAGGAAAAGATCAAAATTCAAAGTATAGTTTCTACTGAATACATTTCACTTTTGCCAAAAAATCATAAGCTGAACCATGATAAGTCAGGGACCTTCTGTACAATCTTCACCCTTTTTGATGACTTTCAACGTAATACCCTCTATATATCAATAACTTAGAGGAGAAAAACCATATGGTTACCTGAGCATATAATGTAAAAAAAGCACTTGATAAAATTGAGCACATATTCTGGACACACCTTTAGTAAAGCACAAGGATATTTGCAGCATTACATCCAATAGTAAATTTTGGAAACAACCCCAGTATACACCTATTTGAGAGCAGTTACAAAATTATGGTATATCTATGCAAAGAAATTGTGCATAATCATTAAAAAGAAGAAAACATACACACACAATAATGAGAGGAAAGATGCAAACTAAAGGGGAATGGAAACTATAATCGCATTTTTATGAAAGTCATGGCATGTACATATGTAAGTTTTTATATTTAAAGTAAAAAGCAGGAAAAGACATTAAACCATTAATAGTGGTTAGCTCTTGGGAAAGAAAGTGGAGCAGAGACTTTCATTTTTTTACTTTATAAGTTTCTGAAATCTCAGATTTTTTTAAACAAACATATTTCTCTTATAATTAAAAAAATATATAAATCTGGAGAATAAGGGGGAAAAAACTTGAATTAAAAACCACAGAATTGGAACCAGCCCAAAGAGGTCATCTGGAAAAACTATGTCCATCATCTCCATCAACGAAGACACTCCTTTTTATGAAGACTCTAGGGAAGAAGATGGCAGAGTTCCTGGATAATCCAGGCAATGGTTATATAACCTGAACGGTGAGAAAAAATCCTTCCTTTTATCTACCCCCTTCTCCTCATTCTCAGTTCAGAGCCCAATCCTTTTGTTCTTTCCTCAGGAGCTATAGAAAACAGATGGTCACACCATCCTTTGAATTTGTCAATGAATCACACGAAACCAACAGTGTTTTTCTGGAGGGACAACATTGTGTTTGACAACACAGAATGGCATATCCCAGTTTGCTGCTCACACAGAAACTTACCAGACTTCATTACTAATGAGCTCTTCAAAGGGATTTCACCAGATGTATTTAATTTAATTCAACAAATATTAATTCTGTGTCTCCCATGCATTTGGTATTTTATTATGAGCTGTGGAGGGCCCTTTACAAATTTAAAACTTCATGGTGGAGAAAGAGATAATTCAGGACAGTTTAAGATTAACTAGGAGAATGCATTCCATCATCATCATTAATATGATGATTATTATTATAGCATAAATAAGATCTTTAGAGTTGAGACTAGGCTAAATAGGGTAAGGGGGGAACTTTTTAGGACTTGTTAAAATTTTACTATTTTATTTTGTCTTCCTCCTTAAGTTTTTTGTTCTGTTTTGTTTTGATATTTACTATTTGCCAACAAGGTCAGATAAGCTTTGGAAAGGAGAGCCAGACTGAAGGTCTGGCCAGGTCATACATCGAGGTGGAGGCAGAAGTATAAGAAAGAGGCTTCCACGGTCATAAGCCGTCCAGTGGTGACAGCTGGGTGAAGGGTAGTGACCCAGACACATCAAAGAAGACTTGACCTGGCTTGATGACAGACTAGCAAGGCTTTGTAGTCTCATCAACAGCAACAGGGTATGTTCCGGTAACTGACACAAACAGGGAAGAAAAACGTTGGATTCAAAAAGAGTGCTTAAGGTAGTGGAGAAGAAAACATGTCAGTACCTGGAAACAGGAAGGCAGTTTAAGAAGCCAAACTTGGACCCAGACTTATCCTTTAGGAAAGGGAATCACCACTTTGTGTTGCCTCCGTACTTTCTACACCTTACAGCTTTCTGCAGTTGGCATGAAACTCTGTGGCAACTTCCCCCATTTAATCTTACTCTTTTGTGTCCATGTCAAAAGGTAAAACTCTTCATATACCAAGTGACCCATCTCTGCCTAATCCAAGTACACAAGGAAATGAGCTCAAGAACAGACATCAGGGCATGGGCCACACGTAAGGACAAAAATTCAACACTACTAATCATTGGTAGGCTGTGTTTCCTTCCCCCCTCCACCAAAAAAAAGCTACTAAGTGGTAGTATTTTTGCGTTTTCTTTAAGTATCCAACTTGCAGACCAAAAATTAAATCAATCTTCCTTGCTAACAAAATAAAAGTGAGCGTTACTTGAGTTCAAGTAACAACATAATGGGATTAAGGTAGATGTACAGAAGACTTTCTGGTCCTAAGTGGAGGGAATGGATAATCGACACTTCTTGTCTACTTGTGTTTCTGGACTTTACGAAGATTCAGCAAAGTGTAGTCGGATTTGATTGCAGGGACATTAACGCACAGCTTGCCTTCCTCAACACAGAAACCTCAGAGCCATCTTTTTTTCCCCTTGCTCATCAGCACTGTGCTTTTCACATTTTGTCAGCCTATGTGCTAATGCTCTTCAAACAAGAAAACTGTCCATTGGTAGAACATCTCTCTCCTACTCCAAAACTCAACAGGGTTCTGAACATCTGCAAAATTCCACATACACTCATTCTCTGAATCTTCAGAATCTCTTACTCATTTCAACGTATCTTTTTTTCTTTGAAGATAGTTGTTCTCTATCCTCATGGATACCTAAATGAATAATTAAGAGCCAACTAACCTTCCAACATAAATAATGGCCTCAATGGTGACAGAACTCTTTTTTATATCCATGTTCTACCTGCTCAGCTTCTCCTCCTCAATTATGTTGTTTAATTTCTCATTAGCTAAGCATATCTTTGGACTAACAAAGCAATTTTCCCCTAGAGTGTGTCATTTCTGCAGGGAAGGTTTTCCATTTACCTGCCTACATCCTTTAGTTCAAAAACATGAATGTGCTAAATTTTCAACTATCTCAAATATTCTGCATTTGCATTGTGTTTGATACATGAATTACACAGAGTGAGCCAGTGATTACTTCATCTTAGGACCATGCTTGTACAGGTATCCATGGTGATAAGAACTGTTACTGACGTTTCCCTGGGGATTCTTGGGTAAGTCTTACCATTTCCTTAACAGCATTCCCACAGCCATAAGTATCCCCTGGACTAATCAGAACACCCATCAAAAAGAAGGGAGAACAGGGGCTTCCCTGGTGGCGCAGTGGCTGAGAGTCTGCCTGCCAATGCAGGGGACACGGGTTCACGCCCCAGTCTGGGAGGATACCACATGCCGCGGAGTGGCTGGGCCCATGAGCCATGGCCGCTGAGCCTGCACATCCGGAGCCTGTGCTCCGCAGCGGGAGAGGCCACAACAGTGAGAGGCCCGTGTACCGAAAAAAAAAAAAAGAAGGGAGAACAAATCCAAACCACAGGACCATACAGAAGGCACTCCCTTCAGAGGGTCCTGCATGTTACCTGTATAGGTGACTCAAGGCCCACAGCTGGGTAATGTTCCCACTCTTGGTCAGCAGTCCCCAAACCCCACTATCTTCCCACAAGGGTAGAAAGAATGTCACAAGAAACTTAACAATCAAGTGTTCAGGTTTATAAATTGTTTTCTACTTTTTGCATAAACTGGAATGATGTGGGGGCACGTTCACAAAAAAAGGTAGTCCTCTCAGCTCCGCATTCTCCTAAGCCTTCTTGAGTTCAATGAGAAATATGTGAATTTTATAACTCAAATGTCAAATATTGCACACAATCCTTATTTATGTTGGAACCAACAGTAACAAACACTTCCTAAGGAAATTTTTAAGATCTCAATTTTATTTCCATGCTAAAATGAAACTTTTTGAGATATATCAATTGCTAGTATCAGTACTTAGGTGTTTAAAACATACCGCTAAAAATGCTATACCTAAAAAGAGTAGAGGCATTGATGTTACCCCTAATCTCGTGGAAAAGTATCATCATGTCACCCATTCCTTAGAGGCAGAAGAATGACCAGACCCCAGGGCTATTCATCAAGAGTGGGAGATAGGTATGGCTTTAAGAAAACCCTCATATCTCCACCTTCACTCTACCCTCCAGAAAGAAGAGGACTGCAATAGTTGGAAAGGGTAAAGGACGTTTTAGTGGTCTCCAAGACTGGGTGGAGTTGCATTCTGCCCATCAGAAGTTTGAGTGCATGGGGTTGCAGAATCTTTCCCATCTCCCTAGTTTCCACAAGGCTGTTGGGCAGCAGCAGGGTTAAAGCGGCTGTAGGACAGGGCATGCCCAGACGACGCTGATTTTCTGTCATTCTTTCTTCTCCTGATGAAGCGAGATGAAGGTAGACAAAGCCTAGTTCTCCCTTGATCTCAAGATTTCTCCCTTCAAAATATGGGTAAGAAAGGTGGAAAGGCATCCTATAGGAAAAGCTCTTATATTTCATACTTTTTCCTTTGTACGCTTTCTATTCTTTTATGGAAAAAGGTAGAACAGGTCTGCAAGTATCTCCCTTAAACTCCCATGCCCTGTCCCAAACTCACCTCGGCCAAGGCACATCAGCAGACAGCAGCCTCGAGTAGCCTCCACCATGCATCAAGGCACAGTCTTGTGCTGTCATTAATACCTTCCTTTTCATTTGTCTCTGATTTAAGCAAGCTAAGACTACAGGAACCATGTAATTTACCATCCAAACAGGGACACTCTCAAGAGTGAAAGGGAGTACTTTTAATAATTATACTGGGACGACCAGGAATATATAGTACTAGAATTGTCACAGGCAAACCAGGAAAGTATGGTATGAGTTTTTCTCATAAAGGAGTAGGAAGACTAGATATTCAAGTTTGAGCTTTGGAAAGGATAAAGGATGAAGGATTGATTTTGGCCTATGTTAGTTTTTAAGCCACTCTGGCTCACTGACAAGGCTCAGGAAAGGTGTTCCCCACAAGTCCATATGTCTAGACGTGCTTAATCAAGATCTACAGGGGGGCTTGGGGACAAAGCATCTAGGTGCTTGTACTCGGATTCATCTTCCGTGCACAAGTTGTCTTAGGAGCTCTGAGAAGAGAGCTTACGGACTCCTTGGCTTAGTGGCTACAGCACGATCATAGACACTTGAGAGCATCCATTGCATTATTTATGGACTAAGAATAATTCTAAATCATCTCTCCCTGCATGTATTCCTTCTCTTTTCCAAAGATCTGGGTCTTACTCACAGACCATAATCTAAAAACATCGGCCCCAAACAAGCTATTCCCCCAGACTCCCTGCAAAGTAACAAAGGACCTGTATGACTCTCAAAGATAAAAATCATTATTTCATCCTGCCATTATTTTTGAATGTGAGTTACATCATTTTCACTCTGAATGAACAACCCAAACATTTTTCAGAAAAAGATTCTTCCTATGTTTATGAATCTAACTGGGACAGACATTACAATTTACACTATCATTTTGCTGTCACATTGTTTGGAAACATTTTCCAAAAAAGATAACTCCAAAAAACTTTCTGTTTAAATAAACACTGGCAGACACTGTGCACTTATATTTATGCTCAAGTTCACACTGATATTCCAGTGCAAAGTCCTCTTGCTTTTGAACAGAACACTGTTAGATGGTCAGCAGGTAATTTCCACTCTTCATCCCCATTCCCAATCATGTAGATAAACCTGAACAAAATCAAAAGAAGTTAAAAATTAGACACCAAAGAGAGCAGATGATGTTTAAAAAAAAAAAAAAAAGGGCAGAATAAGTCCATGGCAAGGTGTTGAAGAGTTTGGTGGGTTTAGGTGGATATAAATAAAATCATTCACATCCACAATTTTAACTGTGAAAAGTGAGGAGAAAGAAAAGACGTGATTCCCAGGGAAAGGGAAATGCTCCCTTTATAAAACAAAATAATCGCTGGAGAGAAAACTGCAAAATGAGACCGGGGTTGCAAATGAACATCATGAACAGGCATGCAAAACCAGAAATAAGGACCCATTCGCAACAAGCAGTCCAGCCCTAGGAAAGCTACAACAATCCTGACAAAGAATAAAGTGGAAGGAATCACTCTACCCAATATTAAGGTTGGTTACGGAACTACAATAATCAAGACAGAGGGAGAGACACATAAATCAATGGAACATAATCTAGAACCCAGAAACAGACCTACACAGAAACGCCTAACTGACTGACAAAGGTGCAAAAAAGCGTTCAGTAGAGGAAGGATTAATCTTTTCAACAAATGGTGCTAGAACTAGTGGATATCCATGGGCAAAAAAAATGAATATTGACCTAAACTTCACACTTCACACAAAAATTTACTCAGGATGGATCATGGACTTAAATGTACAACTTTTAGGCTTCTAGGGAAAAAAAAAGAAAAATCCTTAGGATCTAGAGCTAGTATTATTACCAAAGGCATGATCCATAAAAGGAAAAACTGATCATTTGAACCTTATCAAAATTAAAGACTTTTGCTCTACGAAAGCCCACGTGAAGAAAAAGAAAAAGACAACCTACGGACCGGGAGAAAATATTTCATATCACATATGTGACCAAGGACTAGTATCTAGAACATATAAAGAACTCTCAAACCTCAACATTAAAAGAAAAAAAAGTCCAATTAAACAATGAGCAAAAGACCTGAACAGACGTCTGGCTGAAGATCTGCAGATGGCAAGTGCATGAAAAGATGCTCAACATTATTATGCATTCGGGAAATGCAAATTTAAACTACAATGAGATCATTTCACACCTATCAGAATGGATAAAATGAAAACAGTGACAACACCATATGCTGGTGAGGATGGGAAAAAACCTGAATTACACTCATATACTGCTGGTAAGAATGGAAAATGGTACAATCACTCTGGAAAATGGTTTGTCAGTTTCTTATAAAACTAAACATTCAACCAGCAATTGCACTCTAGTGCATTTATCCTAGGAAAAAACTGAAAATTTTTATTGAAAACAAGCAACCAAACAAAAAACCTGTACATGAGTGTTCACAGCAGCTATACTTATCAGAGCTGAAAACTGGATCTAGCCAAAGTGTCTTTCAACAGGTGAGGGGTTAAGCAAACTGTGATATTCACAGAATATATGTGTGTGTATGTATATACATCTAAACATATATATGTAATGATATACTGATATACAGTGATGGACACATATATATGTGCGGGGGGCGGTGTGTGTGTATCATGATATACTACTCAGCAATTAAAAAGCGACAGACTACTGATATTCGCAACAATGTGGATGAAACGCCACAGAATTAGGCCAGGTGAAAAAAGTCCATCCCAAAAAGGTTAATATGTATTACTGCATTAACATAAAATTTTGAAATGACAACATTTTAGAAATTGAAGTGAGAGGAGTGGTTATTAGGGGTTAGAAGTGGAAGCAGGAGGGAGATGGGTATGGCTGTAAAAGGCAACAGGAGCACCAGGTGTGATGTCAAAACTGTTCCTACATGACTGTGGAGATGGACACATAAACCTACACAGGTGATCAAACTTTATAAAACTAAGTACATAGAGCCACAGAAATGAGTACAAGCACAACAGGAGAAACCTGAACAAGACTGGTAGATTATATCAACGCCAATATCTGGGATGCAATATTATACGAGAGGTTTTTTGTTTGTTTGTTGTTTACTTACTGCTACTGGCTTAATATAAAGGGATACAACTCAGGAACAGCCAAATGGAAGAGATGTGTGGTGTGTGTGTGTGTGTGTGTGTGTGTG
>NW_020837966.1:13686130-13715190 GCF_003676395.1 Aethalodelphis obliquidens
GTGTGTGTGTGTGGCTTACATGCCCTCTAGGTGTGTCACCCTGTCAGCACCAGGATGTGTTCACTAACCCAGAAGCTCCCCAGATCTTGTGGTTCGAGAGTTTTCATAGAGCTAATCTCTAGCCACTCCTTTCTCCCTGAAGGTCAGTGGCAGGGGCTGAAATTTCCAACCCTCTAATCACTTGATCTTTCTTTCTTTTTTCTTAATTGAAGTACAGTTTGATTTACAATATTGTGTTAATTTGTGCTGTACAGCAAAGTGATTCAGTTATACATATCTATCTGTGTGTGTATATGTAACCACATTCTTTTCCATTGTGGTTTATCCCAGGATATTGAATATAGTTCCCTGTGCTATACAACAGGACCTTGTTGTTTATCCATTCCGTATATAATAGTTTGCATCTGCTAAGCCAAACCTCCCACTCCATCCCTCCCCCACCTCTCCTCTCCGTGGCAACCGCAGCTCTGTTCTCTATGTCTGTGGGTCTGTTTCTATACTAGCGTTTTGCAACATGTTACCATTGGAGGAAAGGGGGCCAAGTGTCCAAGGGCTCTCGTGAAACTGCATGTTAATTTATGATTATCTCAAAGTTTTCTATGAATAAAAAATAAGTGCTAAAAAATCAAGCATTATTAACATGTTTACTTCAGAAGACTAAATAAAAATTACTAGCTTACAGAATTAGTGGAACTATACTAATTTTGTTAAGATGTACGCGTGTCCCTGTGTATTCCTGCACTAAAAAAAAAAAAGATTAATAGGAAATACTTGTCAGTGGTTGTCATTTCTGGATGGAGAGATTATGCATACTGCTATTTGCTTTTTAAGTTTTTCTCAAATTTTAATTTATTTTTTCAAATAGTCTAAAATGAATACATTGTTCTTACACTCCAATGGCATTAAATATGCTTGATAGCAAATGGAGAAAAAAAATCATCCTAATTTTATGTACTTCTTATCCAGCACAATGTCAGAGAAGGCACCTTGCCTGAGGATTAAGATTTTTTAAGCTAAGGGCCTATCTGAGGCAGTAACGTTGAATTCAATCAGAAGTGGTGGTCCCTTGAATATAAATATCTCTTGTGATACAACTAATAAAACCTATTCTACATATTCCTATTTTCATTCAGTCAATCCCATCTTTGCTATTTTAGAAATAAGGCTTTCAGCAGAACTGTATGGTGCAAAGGTAGAACTTCAGAGGATTATGTCACCCTGAATAACTGTACTTTCCTTTCTTGTGTCGGGAGAAAGTCAAGGTTCTCTGACACTGGAAATACAGGGCCACTGCGAGAGGTGAAATGAAGCTAGAAAAACAATTCAGTCTGTGGTTACCAGGAAGTTACACTCCCTTATTCCCCCCGCCCCAAATTATCTCCATTTGCTTCAGATTCTTCACAGGCCTGCATTTAACACCCTCTCACAACACACTGCAAAACAAATCTGTCAGCAGCAAATACGGCCATAGCAACTTCCCCCCAATTACCAGGGTAACAAAGTGAACAGCAGAGAAAACACCTCCAAAAAGAATGTGCCCCTAGCTGTCATATGCTGTGCAAGGACTGCATTTTCTGTATTTTCCATGGGCCCTGGCTTATGGGACAATTTGCCTAAATAAACTATATATAAGTAGTGACATCACACCTGTGAATGTCCCTGTGGCCTATTCCCATTTATTGGTCTTTGGGTTCAGAAGTCCTCAACAGATGGTACCTCCTCCTAGAGGACATCTTGGAAATCTGTGCGGTGTTTTCTGAATACAGAGGGAACGGAAGCTGCCACAGCAACTGAGAAACAACACTGGGATTTGGTGGGCAGGGCGCCTCACAGAATTGTGCAGGACTCAGGACTACCCTAGTGGGCAGGAAACAAAATGCCAAGCACCTGAGCCTAGAACCTTCCTTTGGTTCACGTAAACGCAGTGTTTTTTGTTTTTTACAGTTTTAATATACAGTGCATGCAAAATTGTGTAAAATGAGAGGAAAATGCTATTCTACTCTGTCGGGAACTTTACCAAGGATTGTTTATCATTTCAAAAATGGCGTCACCAAAGGCAATGGTAGCCCATTCAATGCATCTGTAGCAGTGGGTTTTAGAGCTGAAGCATTCATAGGGATTACAGGTATAAGCGCAAGCCTCTGATACCTCATTATGTCCTCCAAAGCCCTGCCATCCAAAGTGGGGCTCAAGACCAGTGGTACTGGCATCACTTGGCAGTTTGTTCAAAATGCAGAACCTCAGGCCCCACCCCAGAGCTGCTGAATCAGAATCTGCATTTTAACAAGATTCTCAAGAGAAGCACTGCTCTAGTAAACTTGTGTCGAAGCATCAATTACCTACTGCAATACGCATCATTTGTTATCCATTACTTTCCTTTTATTTTCTATGGTTAGTTAGATCACTACATGATTTTTAAGAATTAGCTATATTAGAGTTGAATTAGGAGTCTGGGATTAACAGATACACACTACTATATATAAAACAGATAAACAAGAAGGACCTACTGTATAGCACAGGGAACTATATTCAATATCTTGTAATAACCTATAATGGAAGAAAATCTGAAAAAGAATAGATACATATGTATAACTGAATAATTTTGCTATATACCTGAAACTAACACATTGTAAATTCACTATACTTCAATAAAAAAATAATAAAAGAGAAAAAAAGAATTAGGTATATTAAAGAATATATTATCTACTAATTTCATTTTTACATAATGAAGGAAATACTAAAACATTTATGATTAAAACAGGAAGTTTCAGAGTTGAGAACTACTGATTAAGAAACTATTTACCCATTGCCAGCTCTGTTTGTAGTTTTATTTTTCTACATTATCCCCAGTGCTGGGAAAACAGTTGAACTTCAGCTGACTACAACAGAAACAAATGCGAATTTTCCTTGACTATGATTTTTGGGCCCCAAATTATCCTCGTTGAGGCAATGTGATATTATGTCACTAAAATGTGGCATGAACACAATTTGCCATTCACAAGTGGAAACATTTAGAAACACAATCTCTCTGAGACCCAGACACCAGTGAATTTAAGAGAAAACAAATACTCCATAGACACTGCTCTTGAATACCCTTATTCCTTGATAAAGCATCCCACCTCCTGCTTCTCATGAGGAAATACGCCTACAGGTTTACCAGAGAAAGTTTTATTATGAACTAAAGTTACAGCTAAGATTGGATTTTCCCAGGATACAATCAAATGGACCTGAGTTCCATGTTCCCAACTGCCAAACTGTCCCACTGGCAAGTCAAATGCATTTAACTTTCAAATTCACACTCAGCATCTTCTCTCCTAAATCTATGCTCCCCTATTTCAGTTAATGACCCCTCAGGAAAAAAAAAAAAAAAAATCATCCCAATCTCCTAATTCTACAACAGTGAAAAAAGTCACTGACAATTAACTATATGGCAGGCCATAGTGACCCCAAAATGGAAAAGACATAGTACCCAAGGTGAAGAAGCTCACAGTCTACTCACATTATCTGGGATATTTAAAGTCATCCTTGAATCCTCCCTTTCACTTGCTTCCCACACAGAACCAACTGTCGGGACGTGTTGATTTTATTACTGTGACATCTCTTCTATTTATGTATTCCATCACACCTGGTTATCTAACAAACTTAATTAGCTGCAGCTTAACTAACTAGAAGCTCGATTAACTGAAATCTTTTTCACTGGATTTACAGCAAAAGAGATATTCACAGGCCTGAAGGCAGGGGAATGGGATACCTGTTATTTTCACCGGCCAGACATACATTTCTGCTTCTTTGGGCCAAAGTACCTCCATTTTCTCCTTGAGGTCCATATCCCATGTCCCTTCCCTGGCTCAGTGCACGGACTTACCATGGGGTGGCCCCCACCCCTAGGCGTAAAAGAGGGCACACAATCCAGCTTTGCCTGCACAGGTCTAGGAGGGGGTGGAAGGCAGGGAGTCACAGGACCCAAACCAAGCCAATGAGATTTTTTTTCCCATTCTTTTTTTTTTTAATTGGAGTATAATTGCTTTACAGTGTTGTGTTAGTTTCTGCTGTACAGCAAAGTGACTCAGCTATATGTATACCTACATCCCCTCCCTCTGGGACCTCCCTCTCTCCCACCCCCCCCCACCCCATCCATCTAGGTTGTCACAGAGCACCAAGCTGAGCTTCCTGCTCTTGACAGCATCTTCCCACCACCTATTTTACGCATGGTACTGTATATACATCAATCTAATCTCCCATTTGGTCCCACCCTCCCCTTCCCCGCCTGTGTCCACAGGTCCGTTCTCTACATCTACATCTCTATTCCTGCCCTCCAAATAGGTTCACCTGTACCATTTTTCTAAATTCCACATATACGTGTTAATATACGACATTTGTTTTTCTCTTTCTGGCTTACTTCACCCTGTGTTGAAAGAAAGGCAAAGAAAAATTCAATTTCCACCGCAAATGCTAAGTGAACAGACCTGCTGGAGTCTATTTCCTTAGACAGGCAAAGATCTTCCTTGAAATCAAGTGACTATGGAAGGAGAGAAAATCCAGCAGACAGAGCAAGGCTGAATCCCGATGACACATTCTTTTCTCAGTTAATAAATCCCTCTCCAGCCACTTTCACACGAGTTTTTGCTAAAGCCAGTTTGAGTTGGTTTTCTGACACTTGTAACAAAAAACACAGAAACTTTGAGGGTTTTTTTTAAATTGCTGAATTTAGTTTAAAAACTTACACTCAGATCTATAAAATTTTAACCACTGTAATGGTCTGCATTAAAAATTGATATTTGGAATGATGCCAGTGAAATACCAACATATAATACTATGATACCTGAACGGTAAAAGGCGAAATTCTGATAAGTATCTCCAAACCAACAAAATGTGTGAACTAATTTTAGACTGTTGAGAGGCACCACCCTCAAAACGAGTTTCTCAGGACACCAGTCCCTTAAGAAAAAAAGAGTGTGGAGACAAACGTGTGAGAGTCTACACACTGCATTCCCCACTTGGAAAGTCGCAATGGACACTAGCAACGTCAAGGGCTCTGTGAGCTTCTGCACATCAGAAACCTGCTTCCCAGTGCTCTTTGACCACATAACTTTCTTTTATTATGATGACTTTTATTTACTTATTTTTAGCAACACTCGGTAACATTTCATTAGGGAAAACACTACACTCAAGAACCCACCAGCTCCACCTCAAGTACATCCCTTGTCTCTTTCTTCCCAGCTTGCTGCTATACTGATAAAAATGGTAAGAACCTTGATTTTTCGACAGAATTTGAATCCCACCATCACGGCCTATCACATGACAATATACTTACAGAAGTTATACGGTCAGCACTGTGCTGCATTTTTCAATTTTGTATTTGAGACTGCTGTGGCTACTTGTGCTTACATATGAGCAAAAAGAAAAAGGTATGCATAAATGGGCTGCAATCATCCCAGAAAACACCTGCTTCAACCAATTCCAACCTAATTAGTTTCTCACAGAAGCTAAAACCCTGCTTTCTACAACCAAATAGCAATTTGATTTAACAATCAAAGTCAATGTGCTGAGGCTTCCCTGGTGGTGCAGTGGTTAAGAATCCGCCTGCCAATGCAGGGGACACAGGTTCAAGCCCTGGTCCAGGAAGATCCCACATGCCGCAGAGCAAATAAGCCCATGTGCCACAACTACTGAGCCCACGTGCCACAACTACTGAAGCTGAAGTGCCTAGATCCTGTGTTCTGCAACAAGAGAAGCCACCGCAATGAGAAGCCCATGCACCACAACGAAGAGTAGCCCCCGCTCACCGCAACTAGAGAAAGCCCTCACACAGCAACAGAGACCCAACGCAGCCAAAATTAAAATTAATTAATTAATTGATTAATTTAAAAAAGCCAACGTGCTGCATGTCAGAACAGAGTAAACTTCAAGTTGTAACTAATCACTCCAGAATTGAAATTTAAATATTCTGCATCTGTGATTTAATTACATAACTAACGCTACTTCGAGCTGAGTCAAGCAGACAAGTATAGGCACATGAGATTTTTCATTTAATGTGATTTGGACATTCCTAGATCAGATGTACTCGTTTTGGAACAGTGAAAATTAGAATTCAAAGAATAAGCTCAATGTTAGAACATCCGATACAAAGGCATGTTTTTAATGTTTCAATGGTCAATAAAGTATGTTTCACTCATTCAAACTTGTGTGCGTATTCATTCATTTAATAGATATTTATTGATGGTCAACTCTGGGTTAAGTGCTAGACGTTAGATGATGGAGAAAGCCTGGTGAGCGAAATAGACTTCCTCCATTCCCTCATGTTATTGGCTGAGTTGTGGCCCCACCTCCATGCTAGCCAAATTCATTTAAGTCCTAACCCCCAGTATCTCAGAATGTGACTGTATTTGGAGACAGGGTCTTTAAAGAGGTGATTGAGTTAACATGAGGTCATCAGAGTGGCCCTAATCCAATACGACGGGTATCCTTATAAGAGGAAATTAGAACACAGACATGCACAGAGGCAAGACCACGTGAAAACACAGAAGGAAGATGGCCATCTATAAGGCAAGGAAGGAAGCCTCAGAAGAAACCAACTCTGCTTGAAACCAACCTCTAGCCTCCAGAATTGTGAGAAAATAACCTTCCATTGCTTAAGCCATCTAGTCTGATACTCAGTGATGATAGTCCTAGCAAACCAATACACTCATAAAGCTTAAACTGTATTTCAAGAGACAGACCTTGATCAAATAATCAGGCGAATAAACCCAGACCTGTAGCTCTGACTGGGAGCATGGCGATCCAACAAGAGGTGCTGTGACAGAGGAGAGTGACCTGGAGAGGAAACCGAGGTGGTCTTCCCTGGGGAAGTGACACCTGAGCTGAGATGGGTAGGAGAGGAGTTAACAGGGTGAGAAGGAAGGGGATGTACATTCCAGGAAGGTGATCCAGTGTGTGCAAAGGTCCTGTGGAGAGGAACATGAGGGACCAAAGGTAAGCAGTGTGGCCAGGGAACAGAAAACAAGGAGATGTGGGAGGGGATAATTGGCTGGCAAGGTAACCAGAGGCCAAGACGTAGGGTACAAGACAAGGAAGGACTTATTAAGATTATATTCCAAGCGTCTGAGAACTTGGATGGGTAAAAATTACATTCTTATCTTTACTAACCTATAATTAAAATTCAGCCTTTCCGGGCTTCCCTGGTGGCGCAGTGGTTGAGAGTCCGCCTGCCGATGCAGGGGACACGGGTTCGTGCCCCGGTCTGGGAAGATCCCACATGCCGCGTAGCGGCTGGGCCCATGAGCCATGGCCGCTGAGCCTGCGCGTCCGGAGCCTGTGCTCCGCAGCCAGAGAGGCCACAACAGTGAGAGGCCCGAGTACCGCAAAAAAAAAAAAAAAAAAAAAATTCAGCCTTTCCCCCTATTATGAATGCAGGCAATAAATCGTGATGGTATCATAGCAATATCTGCCACTTTTTCACCAATAGAAATTAGAAGTATTTTCGTATCTTGTTAGGGTCTTTGCAGACACCATGAAATTTATATGTGTTCATCACTACTTAAAAATTATGGCATTATTGTGCCTGGCTCTGGATCTTGTAAGTTAATGCATTTAAAGAAGCTCATATATTACTTCTATCATCCATACACTCCAAGTTTATTTAAAATATTTTGCTAACTATATTTAAAGGTAATTGTTTCCTTTGTAATATTATGTTATTTTATGCAGTTAAAAATAGTATGCTGAGATAGCTTCCATCGTTTTTACTAGAGCACCAGAAGGGTCCAGGCACAAAAATTTAGGAATGCTTAAGATCCTTGTTTTGTCTCTCTTCTAAGGTTAACTGCTAGCTGCATCACTTGGGCAAGTTTGTTAACATCTCTGAGACTTGGTTCCCTCATCTGTAAAACGGGGATTTAGAAGACTCTCTTTCCAGTACAAAGGATCCAATGAGTTAATACACAGAAAATGCTCAGAATGGACTTAGTAAGGCTTAATAAACAGTAGATATTGTTTTTATTAGTAATGAGAATCCACTGTGGTGTTCTGAGGGAGTGACATGGTGGTCAGGCTTAGACTTTGAAAGATCATTCCGGCTCTGATGTGGAGAATGCCTGAAGGAGGACAGAGAGTGGCCAAAACAGGAGACTTGCCAGAGCAGTGCTGCATTTGAAGAATTTTCTAATCTACGGTGAAACTTTTCGGTAGGGGAAACCATTCTTCCAATCAGACCTTAAGTAGAAGCCAGATATATAAACCAGAGAAAGGCAGAACCACCCTGACTGAAGTTGGGTGTGGGAACCCAGAGTCACATCAGCTCAGCATTTCTCTCTTCTCCCAGAAAATCAATTCCAACACACTTAAAAGAAACTCCCGAATCTACAAACGCCATCATTTGCAAACTGTTCATAGTTATCTTCTGCTACAACAATTCTGAAACTGCCAAAACTGTTAAAAAAAAAAAAAAATCTGGTCCTTATAAAATGCAGGCTCATCTATTTCTCAACTTGCCTGCCTGTTAAGTTTCACTTAGGATCCATTCATTTATTCAAAAGCATTTGTTGAGCGTTCGCTCTGTGCCAGGTACTTTTTTAGACACTGGGGATACAGCTGCACTTATAGTATTAGTGAAAAATCTAGGGTGGGGGGGGGGACAGAAAATAAACACAATAAAATAAGAAAACATATATCTAGATGATCATGGTACAGACTAACATCTATGTGGCCTCCACACTGTAACTGGCGACAAGTTGTTCACTGCTGTAGGCCCAGGGTGCAAAAGGGCATTTGGTAAAATCGGCACTCGAAGCTGAAGAGAGGGGTGGAGGGAGGGAGGGAGGCAGGGAGGCAGGGAGGGAGGGAGGGATGGATGGATGGATGGATCGATGGATGGACAGATGGACAGACAGAAGGAAGAATGGGTGGATGGGTGGGCAGATGAACTGTTGGACAGATGGAAGAATGGAAAGAATGGAAAAAGGAAGAATGGGGAAGGCAGGAAGGAACATTGTAAGGGAAACTAGATATTGAAGGAAAAGTAGAACACAGAGAAAATGAAGTATATTGTTTGAGAGGAGGAATAAAAGCCTTTAGTAGCCTTAACCTACAAAGCTGTATTTAATTCATATAACTCTAGGAGATGTTAGTTTCATTAACATCATCATCATATCATCATCCCCACCAGCCCCATTTTGTAGTTCTGGGGGCTGAGACGCTAAAACATTGAGAGACTTTCCTAAGAGGGTCCCAACACACCTGGAACATAAAAAATAGCACACAAACTGGCCGTGTTTCCAAGAAAGCCAAGTGAGACTCTGAAGATGCTAAAAATTAGAAGAAAGGGAAGGAATACCCACAATCATAATTTCCTGGAGGACCTTTTTGACTTATTTGAAATGTCTACTCCCCTATCCCCAAAGGGGGGTCAAGGTGAGTCTTCCCGGATGGCCCAAAGAAGGCCTGATTCAAGGGGTCCAGCAGATACTGTACTTTGACAGGATGCCCACACTCAGAGCATTTATAGGAGGGAAAAAACGTGGTAAAAAAATTTTAAACTGACTTTTTTTTATCAGCAGAAAAACAATAAAGATGAAAATGAGTGCTGTGAAATGGAGCCAATAACTAAACAAACAGAAAACAACACACATTGAGAATCGGACTTCCTATACTCTGTAATATATTCAAGCTATGTTGGTTTGTTTTTTTAAAAGTTAAATCTAAACAACAGCAACAGCAGTTATTTCCTTTCCAGAAACACTTCATGTGTGTCAGGCATGGCACTAAGCTGTGTGTCCTTGAGCAGCTCACCTAACTTTCCATGCCATCGTTTCCTCAATAGGAACATGGGGACAGTAGGATTGACCTCATCAGCTATTGTGAGGATTAACTGAAATGGTGAATGTACAGTGCTTTGGGACATGCCTGGTGGGTATTAAGTGCTCAAAATGTGAACTGTTCTCAACACCACCACCCTGGATTCCTCCTCACAGAAACCCAATAAGGTGGATCCAATCAAGTCCATTTTACACATGTGTAAACCAAAGCATGGTGAGCCATCCTCAAGGCTGGAGGGCAAAAAGGACTCACTGTAAAGTCCCTTAATCAAGACAGATGCTAGGGACTTCCCTGGTGGTCCAGTGGCTAACACTCTACGCTCCCAACACAGGGGGTCTGGGTTCAATCCCCGGGCACGGAACCAGATCACACATGCCGCAACTAAGCGTTCGCACGTCACAACTAAAGATTCCGAATACAGCAATGAAGATCCTACATGCCGCAACTAAGACCAGACTGAGCCAAATGAATGAATAAATATTAAAAGAAAGAAAGAAAAAGAAGACAGATGCTGACAACACTGACAGCTGATTCTGGCCGAGCCTCTGCTCTTGACCAACCACACCTGGAAACTCCCACACAGCAAAGAGCAGCTGCCCCGCTACTTCTCGCTAACTCACACTCCTGTGACTAAGCCCTCAGCTGCACTTCTCAAAGCAAGAAAATCCAATGGGCAATAGAACAAATGGATGCCAAAAAAGCAGAAATCTGTTATACAACCAAAGACTTCCATGACAAAATACCGCAATTACTACTCACTACTCTGGCTGGATGCCTCTCTGAACAGATGAAACAACTGGTTTCCTTTCTGTTTTATTTTTCCTGTAGAATGATTTTTTTCTGTGTGTATATTTTAGCAAACACTATATCAGGGTACTAGATCAGAAATTTCTTTTGCATATAAGGTTGCTTGTGCCCAAGGGAAAACTTAGTAAATGAAATGGGCATTTATTACAAAAAATAATTCTGGAGAGAAAGAAGGAAGAAAGTCCCCAAAGTAATAAGCTTATTAGTACCTGAATGCCATATGAAATCCACCCTGATATATTCCCCCACACAATCCTCCTCAACAAAGGTAATGGCAAAGTGAAAAAAGAAGGATAAGAAATAAATGAACTAGAGAAAGGAAGACAAAATGGAAATGAGTGCAGGAGAAGAGAGAGATTTTGGGTGGGAGAGTATTAAAGGGAAAGCCCAAAAATGACTCAGGCATCACCCCCATCAAAGGATGCAGCGACTTGCCAATCATGTCACAGGGAGAGCACTGCAGAGCTCACAGTCTGCATGGACCAGAGGGATACGTGTGAACCAAGAGAAAACAAGATCTGTGCCCTGGACACACTCCCTCTCAGTCCGTCTTGCCATGGGACCCTGTACCTGCTGCTCCTCTACTTCCCCTATTATGTAAATTGCCTCATTGTTCAGGTCTCAGTCATGTCATTTTTCTTCAAAGCTCTTATGATCTGAAATTATCAAGTCCATTTGCTTATGGACTTCTTTTTATTGTCTGCCTCACAGAGTTCAGTATACAGTGTTGATGCACAAATACCGCTGGGGGCAGATGCCCAGACCTCTTCTAAGGATAGAAGCCATTGGATATATGAACTGTTGGGACAGAAAGAGATTTCATTCCATGTGCAGATGCCAAGAGCTCAGTTCTGGCTGCTTGCGGTGTTGGGAAGTCATGCCAGTCCACAGCCACAACACTGGGAAAGAGCTCTGTGATTGACTTGTGATGTCTGTCATGAGTGGTGCAACAAGTACCCCGGTGTGCTACTCACCCTTTACTCATCCTACATCACCTAGGATGCTTTCCTTGTTTCCACTCTCCACAAGCAGCCAGACTGCTCCTCCTTCCCAAGGTGAGGCGGGTTCTGTTACTGCACTTCTCAAAACCCTGCAGGGACTCCCCTTCTCACTCAGAATAAAATCCAGTGGCCATTCAACATCACCTCCCTCTCACCCAATGGGTTCCAACGGCTGTTCCGCAAATACAACAAGGACACTCCTGACTCCCCGTCCTGGAAGCATCTTCCTCCATCAGAAACACCCTCCTCCCCCAAACACCCCCAGGCACAGATCTCCTACTCCTTCCTGCAGGTTCAGCCCTCACTTTACCTGAGGGGCCCACCTGGCTCACTCCACGTAAAATCGCTCTCCCTCACCATCGCTTTCTGTAATCCCATCCAGCTTTATTCTTCTGCAGGACATTTCCTACTTGACATGATTTATGTATTGTCTGTTTCCTCCCATCCATCCCTTCCCATGCCCCCACCTAATACCTAAACCCCATTAGAAAAGGAATTTTATCCTCTTTATTCCGGGAGTATCCAGAACACTTAGAACAATATGTGGTACATAAGGAGTCCCCAATAAATACGTGTTGAAAGAACGAATAAATAAATTCCCACTGAGAATTAAAAAGGGGGACGTCCCTGGTGGTCCAGTGGGTAAGACTGTGCTCCCAGTGCAGGGGGCCCGGGTTTGATCCCCGGTCAGGGAACTAGATCCTGCATGCATGCCACAACTAAGAAGTCGGCATGCCGCCAACTAAAAGATCTGGCATGCTGCCACGAAGATCCCGTGTGCCGCAACTAACACCTGCCTCAGGCAAAATAAATAAATATTTTTTTTAAAAAATGATTAAAGCCTATTTTCATCTAAAGAACAGTTTATCCACCCATAGAAACATATCTATATATTAGGGAACCACTGACTGAAGCTGCCCGCTTTGGCCAGGCACAATAGTAACTGCTTGCATGAGCTGTCTCACAACAGGAGGTCCCAACAAGGAACATGGTGCTGCCACCAACAGCTAACTGGGAGAATTGGGAGGGGCCCACAGGAGAGAGGAGACGCCAGCCCATAGTATATCCTACCGACCTCCCAGAATCCTTCGCACTGCAATCCATCTTGGCTGAGAGATGTGCGCGTCACCAGCAAGGACCTGAATCAGACCAAATATGGGCCAAGCAAGGTGACTGGCCAGAGACACCCCAGAAAATAACCCCATTCCTGTGACTGCGAGCCACCTGGCAGAGCAGTTCTCCAGGGTCCAGGCGCCCCTTTCCAATAAAGTCTTTTGCTATGTCAGTATGTGTGTCTCCTCGGACAATTCATTTCCAAGTGTTTGACAAGAGCTCGGGCCCTGGAAGGGGTCCCCCTTCCTGCAACATATATGAGCTTCATATCTTGCTACCCTCATACCAAATACCATAAACCCAATTTCCCAGTTTGAAACAATTATAGTGAAAAGCCAAATAGAAATACACATTTTTCTTAGCAAAAAGCAATGTAGCCCACCCTGAAACACACGTAATAAAGAAACAAGATGGGGAAAAGTTCTCCTGCATAACCCCTTATAGATTTTCCCTAAAGCAGTGGTTCTCAAAATATGGTCCCTGGACTCAGCATCAGATGCCCTCCCCCAAGCTAGAAACTCAATGTCTTGGGCCCTACCCTAGATCTCTTGAAGCAAAAACTCTGAAGGTGGAAGCCCAGAAATCTGGGCCCTTTAATAAGCCCTCCAAAAGATTCTGACGTACACTCCAGGTTGAGAACTACTGCCCTGAAGGAAGATGTGAGATTTTCAAAATTTACTTAAACTCAGCACAATTTTACTCTTTTCGCTTGTAAATTAAAAACATGATTCCTTATAAGGTGAGTGAGATAGCTCTTAAATAATAAACAGCAAATTTTATCCTATCACTTTAATGGGGCTCTCGTTTTGACTAACAGTTGTACAAAATGGATCTAATGTGTTAAATATTTTTTAAAAGCAAGCTTCGTATTCCACAGCTTCCCCGGATCTACTTACAAATAAAACGGAACAAGCATATCTAATTTCATCGCAATGCTGTGACTGTTTCAGGTAACAGTTCTGATAATTAGCACAAATCAGAAAAATAAAAAATGACTGTAAAACATCCTGTAAGAAATCCTCGAAGGATTGAAAACGTTGAGTGTCTAACAGTCTCATGTCCAGAAATTTCACAAAATGTCTTTACCTGAAGCTGTTTCTCTAATTGCTTCTAACAAAGTCAATGTATATGTTAATTAAATATTAAGCGCAAATGTGAGTACTGATAAGATGTGCACAGCTCTTCAGAAAACCAAAGCACTCCAGTCACTCCCCAGCTCTACAGAACACAGAGGGTTGGGGTCCCTGTATCACTTAGTCAATGCATGGTAGCCACCACCATGGTGCCCATTATCAAATTTCGGAGACAAAAAATATGCCCACAATATGGCTGGAGGCCAGTTTATATAAACAAGTTAGCAATATGAATTGCTGGCCTTGTGCTAAGTGCTACATTCATAATACATATTGTTTCATTTTCATAATAGCCCTGGGAAGTTTGCATTTATCCTCAGTTACAAAGGAAGGAACTAAGGTGTCAACAGGCAAAGTAACTTACCTAAAATTGCACAATACAAAGACCAAAGCCTGAACTTGAATCCAAGTAGGTTTCCACACAAGACTCACTTTTTTTTTTTTCTATCACACATACGGCTTCCTTGAGCTTCCAAGACAGACCCCCAAATAAAGGCACTCTTACTATAGGACTGAGAAAGATATGACTAGGCTTGAAGGCTTGAATACAAACTTCATTTGCCAAGAAATGGTCTCTGGCAGACCCAGATTTTCCCCTTTTCCTTCTCTGATGCTCTAAATCACAGCTGTACATTTCTAACAAAAAGATATATGCATCACAGTCAATTGGAGCAAAAGAATAAAACAGAGAAGGAAATATTAAGAAATGGCTGCAGTGATAGCCATGATAAATTTTTAATTTGAACATTTTCTGAGGCCAGATTTCAGCTTATCAAGCGCTATGCAAATCACATGCAAAAATAAAGCCTACATATATTCCCATGCCTGTCATTCCCCCCAACCCCATCCCACTCTCCCTAGGATGTGGCCCTTGGGAAATTCAAGTAGAAACAATGGAACTCTGCCCTCTTGGATCAGTGCTCTGGATGGAACATTTGCTGTAGTGGAGATGACAGATCTGAGGGAAGTTTCTTATCGGTATTCCGTACATATGTTCATGGGTCTCCTACAATGGCAGCGTAAAATCCAAACGTCAAGAAGAATTTGTATATACATATTTTTTAAGTGTCAATTTCAAAGGCCTCGGCCCAGTTACAGACAGACTTTTGCCACCCTGCTTCTTTAAAAATCAATGCACGCATGCAACAAACCACCTCTTGGATTGACTGGTTGGGCAGAAAAGGTTTTCATGGTTGAACCCAATGCCTTTGAAAAGAGGATTATAATGGAAACCAAGGAATGCTCAATGCCACCATAGCCCCCAGGGTGACTACTGTCATTTGTCATAGGGTAATTTGTAGGCTTCCCGGGAGACCTCTCACACCTGGCATCCACCTCCCGCCTCCTAGCATTACCAGCCTCTCCAGCTTGGCCCGTGCAATTGTTTAACTGGTCTTGATTCTCCTAAATCTATCCCCTTTGTATCTTCAGGACTCAGCTTAAATGTCCCCTCTTTGGAGAGGCCATCCCTAGCTAAAGAAGATTATCCAATTATTTTCTGTCACAGTACTTAAACCACCTGTAATTATTTTATCTATAGCATATCTCTTCCAGAATCTCAACTTCTTGAAAGCAGAGACCTTGTTTGTATTGGCAACAGAGTATCTCTGAAGCCTTGGCCTTTAATGCATGTTTGTCAAGGAAATGAAAAAATAAGCAGCTCCCTTTTAAAATGTCCACTCCTAAAAGCTTGAGTTCTAAATACGGTGGTGAGAAACTTTCTTCCTTAGATCTCTGAGATGCAGGGCTGCCCCCCTGCTAAGGAAGATGGAAGGTACCTGCCTTCACAGAATACTTTCAAGCAAAATCTGGAGCAGAGACACTGAGAGGAGGAACCTATGGAGGCAGGCCACCCTCCAAGTTTAGAAGATCCCCGCTGCACTTGCCAATCTGCCTCATTTGAGCTTCAAGGCATGATGTGCTTTTCCCTACTGTTTGGGCAGAGGGTGGCTGGATTTTCAGTCTTTGCTGCTGTATGTGCTGTATGGCCACTGAACCAGAAGATGAGCAAATCTAACAGCTGCTCCAATGCTGACTCAGCTAAACTAGAGTAATGAACACCAGGCGTGCATACACTGAACAGAGGATTGGGATGTAAGTGAGGACCCAAGACTGGCGAGTCAATTATCCATTCAAATGCTAGCAAGACTGCCCTGGACAACTTTTCTCACTGATTAGTATAGAGACCCAATAAAAACTTGTCCAAGAAAATTTAAATACACTCCCAGGTGCGCTTTCTCATTCCATTAGATGTACTGCCCTTAGGTGATTCTATCTGAGCCCAAGGCTTCAATTACTATCTCTATGCTAATGAGTCTTCCAGGCTGGACCTTTCTCCTGAGCTTCTCCCATATCGCCAACTGCCCCTTGGACACTACTTGGATATCTTGCAGGCATCTCAAACTCAGAATGTGCAAAACTTTCCTAAGGTTATGTGGATAGCGAATGGCAGGTTCTTTTCAGGTTTAGATGACACCAAAGACTACACAGCCGTTCCCCCCTCATGGATGGGGATGCCTGTAGGTAGGAGGGAGGGAGGGTGTGGCTGGACAGATTTGCTTGGGTAAATGAACCGCAACAAAATGAATTCTACATCACAAATGGCAGTGAACACTGTCAGTAAAATGTTACCCCACTCTCCCATTAACCTGAGAATTGTTAACTTCAGTATTAGCTGGGGATTTCTTAGACATTGATAGCCTTAAAGTCATCAAGAAATTCACCTTTGGGCTTCCCGGGTGGTGCAGTGCTTAAGAATCCACCTGCCAATGCAGGGGACACGGGTTCGAGCCAAGGTCTGGGAAGATCCCACATGCCGCGGAGCAACTAAGCCCATGCGCCGCAACTACTGAGCCTGTGTTCTAGAGCCCACGAGCCACAACTACTGAGCCCGTGTGCCACAACTACTGAGCCTGCGCTCTAGAGCCCATGAGCCACAACTACTGAAGCCCGCGCGCCTAGAGCCCGTGCTCCGCAACAAGAGAAGCTACCGCAATGAGAAGCCTGTGCACCGCGTCAAAGAGAAGGCCCCTGCTCACCACAACTAGAGATAGCTCCCGCACCGCAACAAAGATCCAACGCAGCCAAAAATAAAAATAAATAAATTAAAAAAAAAGAAATTCACTTGCCTAGAATTCAGTGGATTTGGGGGGAAGCTGGTACAACCTAATGGCCCTTTATTTCCTTCTTAGCTTTTGAAGTGACTCGATCAATGAAGGATCTCCCAAGGCAGGGTGTGAGGAGTGGAAGAAGGAAGGAGGTCACCAGTCCACTGTTCTCTCCTAACAATCCTCATAGGAAAATACCATTTCTTGAGCAACACCGTACACGTCCAGCCGGCCATGTGTTCTGCCTCATTCTTTTTATATTTTCGTTCACCAATGTGAACAGTTAGCCCCCTCCTTGAATAGAGCTCTGTCATTCTTAGAAAATACAGTGCATTTGCAGCTTGTTTCCAAGCTTCAACTCTTTCCAATTTTCTTAGACACAGTTGTTACCAAACGTTACCAGCCCCAGGTATCAACTCAGCCACTTTGCCCAGGGATGCCCATCCATCCTTCCCCGTGGGAGGCTCAAGTCAGACTGGTTGTGGTACACCCCCTCATTTCCACACACTTCCTCAGGATTTCCTGGATATTACCACTTGCCAGGTTCCCCTGCCCTTGATCTCTGTTTCCAGTTATCTTTGTCCATATTGTTTTGAATTGGATGTGTTGTTGTTGTTTTTCATCTGACTTGGCACCAAGAGCTTGCACGTTTGACAAGAGTCAATGGGGCTTAAGTGAGTTTTAAATTTAGGGATGCTATTGTAGGTCAGTTTCTTTTTTTAACACTTATTTTCATCAATTTCTGAGAATTGAACGCCTTACCTTGTGAAGACTCATTTCTTCAGATTTTCTTTTTTTTCTTTTTTTGGCACAGGTAGCATCAGTGTGTAGAAATGCACCTGTCTCATGAGCTAAATATTTCTCCTCCATTGTAGTCACGCACTAGACTCCATCTCATTCCATTCTGCAGCAGATGTGCCCTGTGAGGTATGTCTCATATTTACCTACTCTTCCCACTAATCCCTACTTTCCTTCTAGTCTCAAAATACGGCTTTCTACTGCTACACAAA
The DNA here is from genome assembly GCF_003676395.1 of Aethalodelphis obliquidens. Lineage (NCBI taxonomy): Eukaryota > Metazoa > Chordata > Mammalia > Artiodactyla > Delphinidae > Aethalodelphis > Aethalodelphis obliquidens. Next base: position 13,704,115 of record NW_020837966.1, read on the forward strand.
CTCCTAAGTGGCAAACTCCAAATCCCCAATCAATTAAAAATGGCTCTGCCTGGCTGAAATTTTGGAGAACTTTGCTGATGTGAAGGATCAGTCACAATTCATCTCATATTACGTTCATACAAATACTAGGTAGGACACTGATGCAGAGAATTTCAGGAGGTTTTATAAAAACTCTCATCTCCATGGTGTTAAGTCAAGCTAATCAAGGTCCATTTGAAGTAAGAGAAAATAATTTCTAAGCTTACATTTGGATAATGAAGTGTTATAATAAGTAATTTAAATTTAATTCTAAGTAATTTAAATTCTAAGTAATTAAAAAAAATTTTTGACTGTGTTAGCTTAACTGAATATTTTTTCTGCCCTATGAAGTTTTACAAAGCGGTTAGCATAGACCAAGGCCAGCTATGAGGTGCTCTTGGAATTTACTGAAAACTGAGTTCATCTCTTGGTGGGTATCAAGCCACAACACGTAACCAAGCCAAAGATCGGGAGAAGGGAGGATTTATTACTTGCAGCAAGTAAGGAGAACACCGGGGATCTTTCCCAAAGCAGCATCTCCCCAAACATCAAAACTGGGAAAGCTTTAAGCTAAGGATACAGACACATTCATGAAGGGGCTTGGGCAGGAGAGAATTCAGCATAGAATTGGGGAAAAGGTTGACAGAGTCCAAGCTTTAATTGATTGAAGTCACGAGGGTCAAAAAAGGTCACCATCATCATGCCTTACGTTCCAACCAGTCTGGGGTCTCAGCATAAAGTTGCCATCCTGGACCTCTGTTTCTTGAGTCCTCTTCCCTTGTTCCTGCATTCCCTCACTTCCCTTAAGCTTTCTAATTACTGAGATTTGTTTAAGGGCAAGCACCATGGTCACGCTCAGATCACAAAATGGTTTAGGCAAAAAATGGCTCCTCTTATGCCAAGAAAGCTATGTCTAGTCCTCCTTCTCCAGGGAACCCCCTCTATCCTATCTGTTTATAGCTCCATTCACTGATTCAACAAGTGTGGATTAAGCACCTCCTAGGTGCCAAGCACAGTGCTACACATGGGTAAACTGTCAAAAATGAGCCAAGGTGCCCTGTCTCAATGAGCTGGGAAACAGACACACTACAATAGAATCCGCCAAGTGAAAAGGGCAGAGGGAAGCGTGGGATGTTGGCAGGGAACCTGGGATAGCCCTGACTGGAGTAAAAGATGAGGAGGACCCAGGCGTGGGAGAAGAAGGGAGAGCGCCAGGGAGGAAGATACGGAAATGCACAGATTCTAAGACAAAATAAGTTTGACAGCACCATGGCCTTTCTGTTGATTCCAGTCGAATGGAAAGGGGCGGTGGGTAGCATGGGATGGGAGTGAAAAAGCAGGGAGGGGCCAGACACCACAGGGCCTTGTTGGCCACGGTAATAAGCTTCTGCATCTTATTTTCATTTCAACAGGAGTGTACTGAAGGCATGTACTAAGGATGCTCACTTTGCTTTAAACCCAGTCCCGTAATTCCATCTTTGGGAGGCATGATTTCCATAGCAAAACCACCTGTGGGTTTCATTCATCATTTCCAGTGAACCACTGTCTCAGCATGGCAGCAGGATAAACTATAGACTTGGCAAAGAATTTAGGGAGATGACAGCTCATTGATTAAACATGAATGTATATGCATGCCATAGTTACTGTAGATAGTGCAGGAACTTCTATCCCCAAAGCCTGACCAAACCTTAGATGTAGGAAACTTTTCTTTGGTGCTGATTATCAGGGCTCCTAAGGTATAACTTTCAAACTAAACCTGACATTTCACACTTCCAAATTAAATATTTCATGACTCATATGCTTCAAGGCTGATGCTATGCCACATGGAAGCACTCTGTAAATAATCAAAATACACAATCAAGATGGCGAAAGCATCCCTAGAGGAGAGAGAGTTATGAAGCCGCAAAGATAAAAGATGTTCTGCCAGTCGTGGGTTTCAAAACTTCCCTCACAAGTTTCTTCCTCTGTAAAGCCTTTAAACTACATCGACAGCTGAATCAGAGGAAAACAAGTCAATAAAATATTGACAATTAGAAAGCCTGTAAAAATCCAAAGTTATGACCATGCCAATCCAACCTGGGGCTGTGACTGCGAGAAGAATATACAACTGAATAGGTACAAAGAGTTAAGCCTCATTTGATAGAGCATCAATGTGTGTGTATATATATATATATATATATATATATATATATATATTTTTTTTTAAAAAGCATTTCATCATCAAAAAGTATGGAATTGGACATAGTTCTGCATATGACCTATTTACCAAAGTAATCAACCCAACAAATGCAACCCACTTGCTATAAGCTAAAAAACAATCTTCGGAACTAGCCTAACAAAAGTGATGCCTCTCCCACAATGAAACCTTCTCCAACTTGAGTTTCAAGATTGCTCTTTTTCCTTGGTCACGCCCCACGGCATGTGGGATCTTAGTTCCCTGAGCTCAGAGCCTTAACCACTAGACAACCAGGGAAGTCCCACATTTAAAAAAAAGTAATCCCATTTATATATGGAGACTTTTTTTTGTTTTGTTTTGTTTTGTTTTTTTGCGGTACGCGGGCCTCTCACTGTTGTGGCCTCTCCCGTTGCGGAGCACAGGCTCCGGACGCGCAGGCTCTGCGGCCATGGCTCACGGCCCAGCCGCTCTGCGGCACATGGGATCTTCCCGAACCGGGGCACGAACCCGCGTCCCCTGCATCGGCAGGCGGACTCTCACCACTGCGCCACCAAGGAAGCCCGAGACTTTTGTTTTTAAGCCAATTAAGAGCAGACAGTGAGGGCCAGGAGAGGAGGAAGGCCAGCTTTCATTGGGGTAAGTATCCTCTGGCCACTTGAAACGAAGACTGAGGAGTCTGGGCAGAGCTCTCTGTCCCCGTGGAAAGAGAGGGAATCTGGTCAGAAGAGCAACCACTGTGTTCAGTGACGGGGGAAAGAGCCGTATCATAGATGGAGGAGAAAAAGAGAACGGCTGAGAGACGCCATTTTCTCATTAATCCAGAAAAGCTTCATCTTCTTAAAAATGAATTTGCGAAGAAGGATTCAATCACTGATTTCTTCTAAGTAGGGCTTAAGTAAACAGTAAGATGGGCAAGAGTTGTCCTGGTCGTGGGGGGAAGAGGAAGAAAAAGGGAGGTACATTGAGAAAAGAGGAAAGAGGGAGAGAAAAGTTGAAGGATGGGCATAGAGAAGAAGGCAAAAGAAGAAAGAAAGAAAAGAGAGGAAAGAGAAAGAACAGACAGAAGATAGCATTCCATGTTCTCTGACAGCTTCCAAAGAGACCCTGCATTCATCTCCATTAGCACTGCCCTTATTTTCTCTTTTTCCCCACCAACTACCAACGTATCTGAAGGAAGGGGAAATCCAGCCAAGCAGTAAAGACTAATTTCCCACTCTCGCACCCTCTCTCTCAATTCTCTATCGGTTCTGTGGCCTTAGAGGGGGAAATCCGAGGTTTCTTAACCGTTAGCAAATTGTTCTAATGTAACTAGACCCCAGAAGATGGGACAGAACTCCCACACCCCAGCTTCGGCAGGGAAGAAATTAAGTTTAAAACTAGTCAGTCATTTTCCAATAAAGATGGATGGACACATATATGTTACATATATAATAGATCTCTGTTCCCTTTGATGTGACAGAAATGTACTCTGCATTCATATCACTATCTCTCAGTTTTTATCCATGTATAAAAATGGATGAGGGGGGAAAAACTGTGCAGCCTTACACACTTCTTAAACCAACCTTCAAGGCAAGGCGGCTAGTGACACACCGAAAATGAAAACCCTGTATCTCTTTTTCTCCAGTCCAGCACTTAGCACATTGGATTACAGAGTACTCTAAAGTTTTAAGAAAACTTATCTCTGAAGCTGTGACTTTTGACAAGTCTCTGCCTTTAAAAGTGAGTTGATTCATCCACCTCTATTAACACTTCTGAGGTTTCCCTCCATTTTTAAGAGCTACTGAATGAACCAGATTGGAGGAGAAAATATGTAAACCTTTTTTAGAAACATCATAGTTGAGTTTTGGAAAAACGAAGATGAGAAATTACAGACAAAGCAAAAACATCAGCATTTCTTTGCCAACATGAGCTTCTAGCAAGACCCGATGCATTTAATACCTTCCTATCTGTTCCTTATCCATTAGAGGTGTGTTTAAGCATGCTGATGTCCAATTTTATCACCTCAATCAACATATAAGAGTGCTCACTTTATGTGTCATGTGTAACAGGTTAAAAATTCAAGACATGCTTTTGTCAAGCAACTTGAAAAGGATTTGAGTAGCTCTAATTTACTTATAACACCAGTCTCTGTATTAATTGAAATGCAAACTATAACTGGTGTAAATCAGACGATGCCTGATACACTTTTGCCTAGAAGTATCTGGTGTGCTTTAAATTATGAGGAAAAACTGTCTCCAAAATCAGGAACCTTACAGCCAAAGCTCCTCCAAAAAGCCTACGTGATGAGAAAAGAATGAACTGTGGCACATACAAGTCTAAGGTGGGATAGGGAGGGTGGGAGGGAGATGCAAGAGGGAGAAGATATGGGGACATATATACATCTTCAGCTGATTGACTTTGTCATACAGCAGAAACTAACACACCATTGTAAAGCAATTATACTCCAATAAAGATGTTAAACAAAATAATAATAAGTTTTTGACTTTTGAAAGCTCTCTTTTGGAGATCACCTCCCCATTAAAGTTTAAGAAGTTATTCCCCAGGATTTCACAAGCCTTTTCAGTCTTGATTTAGAAAAGCAAAATACTATGGGAGGGAGACAATTTAGGCATAACTGAAAAGATATAGGCTTAAACTGGGTAAGTTTAGAAGACCCTTGACTTTCGAGCATCGTTTTCCCCCTTACATTTCAAGAGCACACAGTAGTTTCTAGATTTGTCTATAAACTCCAGGAAGACAGCAAGAGGATAGAGTTGGCACTTGTGGTGGTTTGAAAAGACAACCTAAAAGTTTTTTCTTCCTCCTTCCATTGACAGGTAGGGTCTATGTCCTCTCCCCTTCAATATGGGCTTTGGGACAACATGACCATTCAGAATACTGTAGAAGCAATGCTGTGCCAGTTTTTGGGCTGAGGGCTTAAGAGACTTCCAGTTCCTCTCTCCTGGACACCTACTCTTGGACCCCAGTCACCACTGTGTGAGAAAACCAGGACAGGTACAGAAGCCACGAGCCTGTGTGCTGGCTGACAGTCCAAGGTGAGGTCCCAACTACGAGCCAGCATCACATGAGTGAGGAACCCCCACGATGCATCCAGCTGCAGTTCCCATCTGAACTGCAACCACACAGGAGACCAGAGCACGAACAACCCCTCAAACCAGGAGACATAATAATAAAGTTGTTAGTAAAAACAGTTTGTTTTGGAACGGTTATGTAGCAAGAGACTACCTGAACAGCATTCTATAAATATGTTCTCAGTGAAATTCTTTCTGACGTATTTCTACAAATTTTGCCCATAAGTGCTTTGGGACGTCTCTGGGAACCTTACCAGGTGAGCACCGTTCTACCTTTATTCTCTCACAGGTAAAATCTCCAACTTCATATGCATTTAGGCAAGTCATCGTTAGAGAAGTAATCCTACTCTTAAGTCTTGAGCCTGAATACAGGCAAATCTCTCTTTCACAGAAAAAAACAGCTTTTCAGGGCCCCTTTCCTCGCACATTACGAGCCAGTTTCTGTCCACTGTCATGGGCCGCAGACTCTACTCTTTGTGGCCGAAAGGATTTGGGTTACTTCATGGTGCGACATCACCCTGTCTGCGCTTCCTCTCCCTCCCACCCCAGCCCCATCACCATGGAGACCAGCTCAACCTTCTCCATCAAACCCTCTATGCTAACAGCCACAGGAAGCTCTGGAAAGAGAGGCTCCTATTTAAGTAAAAACGGTTATTTCTGATACTCCCTATCAAGCTGCAAGAGATATTTCAAAAATAAAAACAAATGAAACTCCTTTCTAATCAACGTCCAAAATAATACTAACTGCCTACCTTGTGGGAAGTACTACAACAACTGATACAGAACCCTAAGTCCCAAGGATTTTTGTGCACTGGGCTGAATCCATCACCAATTGAGAAGGATAGAGATTAATAATAAAGTACAAGGCTTTCAAGCCAGAAAGAACTCACGTCCGGTCCTAACTCCATTACTAAGTACAATAGCTGGAGAAGTCCATTCACTCGTTTATATAGTCGTTCAACAAATATTTGGGGGCACCTAATAGGTCACAAGGTGCTTTGCTAAACATTGAGAAAACCCTTGGGATACAAAACAGACATAGTCCTTAAAGATTTACCCCATGCCTAACATACCACCAGGCACATAATCTAGCTACAGGGAAAACACAGGTGAACAAGATGAAGTCCTTGACTTTAAAAGACCTTTCATTCCAGCAGTGGAGACAGAGAAAAAAAATTAAACAAAATGACGTATTGTGACAAGAGCCAGGAAAGAGACATATAAGGAGCTAAAACAAAATAACAGTCTCACCTCAGGGCAGGTAACACTGTTTCAGCTCTTTAAGTGTAAACAGTCATGCTGCTGCACCATCTTGTTGCAAGGATGCAAATTAAACCATACTGAGCATGTGCACTATGCTTGGAGCACGGTGATGCTCAGTAAATGGCGGCTAGTTTTATGATTAATATACGTCAAAGTACCTTGGGTGACTCTTGGAAGTGGCAATCCACCATGGGCCCTGAGCGCTGAGCCCTGAGTGTCCCAGCAAAGAATGCTAAGCCCTGACCACTCTTTGTCCAGACCACCACTCAGGGCTGTGTCTGTGGGGAGCAATCTTGAGGGGAAAAGTCTTGTCTCCCTCCAGGGCAAAAAGCAAGTTTGCATAAAAGAGGTGGATTCCCCAATCTCAGGGTTCCTTGGCTCAGAAGCAAACCCAGTGTGCACAATATTCACCTAGGCCTCTTCACGTCACCCGCTTGGGATCTGGGGAGCTGACACATAAATGTTGCTTGTTGTGCTGTAACTGTTTCAGTCCTTTATCTGACCCAAGAGTTTCATGTTTTCTGGAAGCATGCATGAAACCATAATAGATGATACTAGCTCATATGCAGGGTAGAATCTCAGATCCTGACAGCATCCTTTCAGAATCACCAGTGACACTTAACTTAGTTTTCTACAGATAAGTCAAGTCCTCAGTCACTTCCTCCCTGACATAGCAGGCTCTCTTAATGATAGTTTTTAGCTACCATCATCATGAAATACACACACACCACACAACACCAGTCTAAATCATCCGCAATTTCTCTTTCCCACCACTGCCAAGCCGGGCAGCTTCTTTTATTCCTCACCACTGCAGAACTATTATAGATATGAATGATGGTGTTTTGTTCTCCCAGCAAGTCAGAAAGACCAGAGACCCTATACAGACACAGCTTTAGAATCAGCATACAGTATGGTGAGAAAGTTATAAAATGACAAAAGAGAGTGAGAAAGGGAGCGTCAAAGAATCATAAAAACAAAGAAGGTGGCAAATTTGCAAGTATCATAAAGCATATAGATTTGCTCTCATAATGGAGACCTATCTAGGAAGAAAAATGAACTCAAACAAGTAAGTTTTAATCAGCAACGCTTTGAAAAAAGGCATTTTTGTCAAGGGCATATCTCTTTTATCAGATGGTAAAAATGGTGTGTAACAATCTTCTGTATCTCAAGTAAAAGTAAAAATTGGACAGGCAGCAGTTATAATTTTTGCAGGGTCAGAAAGCTTTTCTTGGTGCCCTTATTGTACATTCTTTCTTCTCTCCAGGCCAATTTTTTTTTCTAAGTGCAAAGTGTAAGTTGAATTCACTAACTCTTATTATATGTGGCAAAAGCTCAGAATTTGAAATGCATTTTTAATGCTGATTATGACTTACTCCTAGAAGTCACGTGCACATTCCAGAAAAGGAAATTGCATGTACAAAGAGACATGAACACACATGAACCACAGTTTCAGACACACATTTTGTTTATTTAAAAAATAAATCACTTGGGGGAAGGAAGTAGATTGATCACTTCTCCCAGGCGCTAGCCAGGCTGTAGAATTATTTCACGTCAAAGATAATTGCATCAATGAAATATTTATGTGCAATCATTATAGGAAAACACTCCATTTTATAACCAAGATTTTGTGCTGCTTAAGTAAAAAAGCGGGAAGAATTTACATTGTCAAATTCATTCTGTTTGGACTGGTAAACTGAGTAAAGTAAAGCCAGGGCAGCTCCTGTATCAGCTGTCCTTTGGGCAACCAGAGGTGCTGGAAGCAGTTTGTGAGAATCGAGCTTTCAAAAAGTTCCCTGGGCTTCCCTGGTGGCGCAGTGGTTGAGAGTCCGCCTGCCGATGCAGGGGACACGGGTTCGTGCCCCGGTCCGGGAAGATCCCACATGCCGCAGAGCGGCTGGGCCCGTGAGCCATGGCCGCTGAGCCTGCGCGTCCGGAGCCTGTGTTCCGCAACGGGAGAGGCCACAACAGTGAGAGGCCCGCGTACCGCAAAAAAAAAAAAAAAAAAAAAAGGTTCCCTGTTACAAGTCAAGGTATGTGAGATTCAGGTCTCTCAGTTCCCTAAGGCCTTTGAAAACGAAAAATTGGCCTCCATGAGAGTATTTGCTCAACTAAAGCAGTCAGGGTCTCCTGGATTGCTTTAAATTAAAGGCATCCCCTGGTCTTCATCTTGGGGGCTGATAATTCAGACACCATCTCTTATGGAGTGAGGCACTACATCAGAGGCAGGACCAACCTTAGAACCTAAGAGTCTCTGAGGACACAAAAGGCATTGAAAGGACTATTGGATGTGCTCCAGGCCAGTGAATTGTAATTCCAAAGGGATTTGTGTAATCTCCCTGTTAGAAAACTCACAGACTCCAGAACACACAGGCGGAGGACATAAATATATTTCATCTTGAGAAATTGCTCTGAGAAGGAAAATAAAAGTAATAAATTCTTCTACACCCAGGGTTCATTTATCAGTCACTTACCTCGATGTGCAAGGCACAAAAAACAAAGGGAAGGAAGGACAGCAATTAGACCAACACGAAGACTGACTGAAATAGGTCTCGCAAAGTCCTTGGGTTGATTCTGATTGGCCCATCTTGATTGATCCCCTGACTCCTAAACTAATCACAGTGGCTATGAGGATGGAGCGCTATCCCGATTGGCCAGGCTTAGTCACATGACCTCCTCTAGGGCCAAAAGCACTGAGTCAGCTCCAGCTCTACATAAACCATTACGCAATAGCAGAAGATGGCCACCAAAAGGAAATAATGTAAGAAAGATTTTTAAGTGTCTGCTGCGGTAGTAGATTCTGTCTTATCAAGTGGACAAAGAGTGATTCTGGAGGGTTTTATAAACACTGCCTAACAACATCTTCCATGAACTGGTATCTTTTACCTCCACACCCCTCCCTGGGCCTCTGCACTGACTGGTCTATGATTCTAGCTCCCCATGAAAGTGTTTCTCATTGGGTCACAACGACATACAGTTGACAGGCTGTGTTGTCTGAGGTTAACGTGACACGACTTTGGTCAAGAAGACTTTCTTTTTAAGAATGCCATGGATGAACACTCTCACAGTAGAAGCAAGCTCTATCGTATTGCCAGAAGCACTGTGGCTGGATCTAAAAGATAACTTCCTAAGATGATGAAAAAAGGATTAGTCTGAGACCTTGATGCAATTCTCTTCACAATATGTGTTTCTAGATCAAGACAAAGATGAACCAATCTTTGATCAGTCGTAGAAATAGACAGGAGACACAGAAATGACCTCAGTGGCCTAGCCAAACCCTGTAAATCCTGAGTCTTTGCTTTATCTTTTCAAAGTGACTTCTCCTCTCACACTTTCTTTTCTCTGCAAAGCATAGGCGGTTCACTTTAGTTAAGCATTAGTCATGTGCCCTGCCTTCAAATTTCTTCACCTTTTCATAACTCTCATATAAACAGTCAAAAGTAGCCTATGGTCCAGAATGATGTAGATTTCTGAGCATGTGCTGAAGTCAAATTATTATAGGATTCACACACAAACATGAGAGTTGAACCTAGAAGTTTACATAACACTAAGGAGGGCAACATAAAAAGTAAGATGAATAAAATCCTCTTTTTTTCATATGAATCTCCCAGAAACAATATACTTGTCATGTTTGGATTCATGCTTCCCAAGCCAGGCGTCACTAGGCATCCTTTACAGATGTGCATCTGTCCTTTCCAACGAGAACACAGTATTTTTCCTTCCCTTGTTTGTTTCCCCTCCCTCCCTCCCTCCCTCCCTTCCTTCCTTCCTTCTTCCTTCCAAAACCCACTAAGAGACACTGTCAGCTGCACTCTGCCCTCTCTCTGCCCCTCACACCATCTTATAAGCTGCCTTTCAGAATTTCCAACTAGCACGACACAGCCCTACAAACAAAAGGACACAGAGCAAATGCCCTAAATTGCTAGATACTAAAAATGATTTTTTAAAATCATTCAGAAAATAACATTTAATCTAAAATATTATATATTCATAACAAAACGCCAGAAGACACAAACAGAAAGAAATCTACAAGCAGCAGTCCGTCCACACAAAGATAATCAATATGAACACACTGCTCTAGATTTGTTCAAACTGTGTTTGCATATATACAAACACACATAAAATACATAGAACATATACATACATATACATTTCATTTTTGTAAAACATACCTATTACATTACATTTACTGTATAGATACTGTATAGATTACTATGTAGATACTATACAGATTACTTTTAATAAACAATGCAATATTACGTGCTATCTTGTAACTTTCTACCACCTGCACTACACATTGCAAACACTGTTCTATACCAATTCATATTCATCTATGACATCATTTTTTTTACATCTTTATTGGAGTATAATTGCTTTACAATGGTTAGTTTCTGCTTTACAACAAAATGAATCAGTTATATATATACATATGTTCCCATATCTCTTCCCTCTTGCATCTCCCTCCCTCCCACCCTCCCTATCCCACCCCTCCAGGTGGTCACAAAGCACTGAGCTAATCTCCCTGTGCTATGCGGCTGCTTCCCACTAGCT